>NC_060169.1:15462708-15549597 GCF_021292245.1 Micropterus dolomieu
TTGGGATTAAGTGCCTTTCTTCCATAGATTCTTGCTGGAGGACCTGATAACACTTGTTAGTGGGCTGAATGGAGATGATGTGCGCACAGCTTCGTCCATGTGGTCTGGCTCACCTTCATCATCAGGAGTTTACTTTTTTACTAGTCTTAACGTACACTACAGTACATCAGCTCAATATAGCATCTTCTTATTAGTTTACTAGAAAGAGGAGTGTCTGTATTATTGACAGTATTTAAGTCATTTCAAAAGGATTTCTAAATGTTAGTTCTATCCTGCATTGTATTTGATAATTGAGCTGGGTGCTTCACTGGATTTCTGCATGTGGTGAAGATATCAATCATATGTATTAAACTATGACAGTATGTGTACTGCTACATGCTAATATGTATTGAGCATCCTATTCTGAACATTGAATGTTAGTGTTCCACATTGTGAGTATATTTGTTAAGCTGTGATAATGTTACATATTCATTTTAAGAGTTCAGTTTATAATCTTTAAATTGGACTTTGTCAGAACATAACAGACTTAACATGCAACAAATCTTGCAAAATTGCACTATATTTGTCCCAGCCGGAGTTGTAATTGGTCATAACATATGTGCACAACTTAGTTTAACTTTTTATTTATATGAATCTCAGTGATGGATAACGGTGTTTCACCTACTTCGATAGGATATTTACTATATAGGCAAGAGACTTTTGTGTAGCTTTTGACCTGTTGATGGGGCCTAGGATTATTTTAGGCTAATTGATTAATTCTAATGAAGCACCTCTGAATAGCACTACTATGAACGTTCCAACTACTATATTGTCATTGATGTCCTTCAAGTTCATCCCAGCGACATCAGAGAAAACGCTTCCAGTGTTATTTATTGGGGGATGTTTAAATTCCGTGGAAAATGGAAAAGTGTTTGCCTCAGTTGCACAGCCAAGCTGACGATACAGTGCACAGACTGTATATTGAAAACACATGCACGTTTCGAGTTGAGGCCAGCATTTGAAAAGACATCTTTTGAATGTGAAGATTTTCTACCCAGTCCAGAGAGCTTGTTACCTTGACAACAGCAGAAGATTCATAGCAAGGGGAAGTGAGCGAGTGAGCTATGCTTGCCGCGCCATGGCTGTGCCGAACATACGAGCGCTGTCGCTAACTGTGTCACGAGTACTGCTGCTGCTGTCTTCTCATTGCAGCCCCCCCCCCCCCGCGCACACACACACACCCCTTCATTTAATATCAGGCTTTTATTTAGCTGGTTTGTTGTAAAGTTGGTATCCATCCTCCCAGCCATCTGACAGACTCACCTTTTTATCTTTGTTATCTTGACAGTTTTTTTCCATAACTCCCTGCTCCCACTTTCACCCTTCTCATCCTCTCCTCTGCATTTGCTTTTTTATTACCTCTTATTGCCGTCTACAATGCCGATGCTTTATCTCGCTCTAGTGTGACTGACTGTCTGTGTTGGTTGCTCATGCAGGAGATATGAAGGATCAGTGTTCTGTGGTCCCTCCCTGTAGAAGCTAGGCTTTATCAATAATGTAAATGTTTTTGAAGGGGAGAGGTGTGGTGTGCATCTCCTTTTTCTCTCTCCTCCTCCTGCCCCCTCCTCCTCCCCCCAGCTGTCTCCCCACACCCTCCAGTGTCAGATTTCCCCTCCAGTGTTTGAGCATAGAGAAGCAGATGACTGAATCTAATTAGTGAAGATATTACAATAAGCTCCGATATCTGATGCTTTGACATACTGCAGGCCGAACCCAGGCTGGTATATTGAGCTGCTGTTGCTTCCTATTGTTTATTTAGTTTAGTGCTCAGACTCAATATAGGGGTGGGCTCACCATCACATCTCTAGTGACAGCCAGTCCCCCCAGATACTGTAGGCACTGTACCCTCCATCAGGCTAACATACAGTCTTACAGTATAAGGTTTGTCACAGCGAAATTGAACAGTCTAAACTGACAAATTTGACAAATTTTGAAAAATTTCATTTTTTTGATGGGAGGGTGTTTTTTCAGATACTGGTGAGATAATAAGATATAAACCATGAAGTCCATTTTGAATATAGATCCATGAGTTTGCATTTCGGACACTGCATAGATGTTTATAACATAATGAGGAAAGTTTTTACTGCTCAGGAACACATTTATTTCTATCTTTCATCGCAGTGATTATGTGGTAAACGGTAGAAATAGAGAGTTCATGTAAGTAATCGACCATGAGGATCCACTTATTTGATTGGTCAAAGCAGCACATTGCCCAGTGACGTCAGGTAAAGTTCCAACAAAAGTGAGCCATGTTTTATTTTTATGCCTGACGGCCCTTCGTTTTTCTGCTGGAGCCATCTGCATTGGCACCCCCTCTGCGTTGTCAGAATGGCCTCGTTTAAATCAATAAAAAGGCTTTGTTGTGTCACACAGGGCTATGGTTGGTCTGAGCAGAACCATAGGCTCATTTTGATTGATGTGATTGTACTTGAGTTTACTACATTGCCATTAATTGGACAGCATACCACATAACTGTAAGCTAATTTATTATTGCAGATGTTTATCACCAGACTGCTTTAGGTAAACATGCTTCATTTCATCAAGCCATACTGTACTACATGTTAGTTGTTTTTTTTCTTGCTGAGATTCTCTGCCAATATTTCTAAATCTGTGCTTACTGTGTCCTGCCTATGAACTCCACAAAATTCAGCTAGACTGTGAATTTTGTTTGAGATTATCTACTGTGCTGCAAAAACTGCAGTGTGAGTGTGAATGTCCCTGCATGATGTGTACGAGCCCTGTGACACGCTTTATGAAATCAGACAGAGGTCAGTGCTGTTGTTCCAGCTCGCCTTTCAGCTGGCTCTGATCAGTTCTCTGATAGGATAGCCAGACACGGGACTGACTAGAGACATGCTCTATAGCCTTGTGGGGCACTGGCGTGTTTGTGTTATGGTCCACATTTCCTATATAGAAGCAGCTGTGATACCAGTTTGTCTTCTGGTACAGTTTTGGTCTTCCTGTAATCAGATGCCAAATGACAGAAGCAGGACAAAAGATGTCTGTGTCATGAAGGCAGCATTAGAGCTCCTGTCTCCTCCTTAATCCCACAGTACCCAGGGGAGTTCTCCCTCTTCTGCACACATACTAACGCCATGTGTCACCACCGGTCTTGCACATGGAATCAGCAGTCTTCTATTCTATTGTTTGGCCCACCAGGAAGCCTTGTTGGCTGGATTTGATGCGTCTATTATACCAATTACACCTTTACATAATATCTAACGTCTTCCTTTGCCAGTCATCTCCGGGTGTCCCCTCATCTCAAAAGCCTGATACCAAATCTTTGCATGCTAGACATCGGCGCGCACGGGGGTCTCTACCATAGTAGGTTAAAATAGTAGGACATTTGCAGTGTTGATACCGCTATTACAACGGTTAGGTAAGCAAAACTAATTAGCAATTGGTCCTGCTTTGCTGCAACCAAAATCCTTCAGTCACTCTAGTGCTGTGCCATTCTCTAAGCTCCAGTGAAGAGATTTATCCTTATCTGCAATCATGTCTGCAAGCACCAAAGACACCCTCTGATTCTTGTGGAAGGTCACTGTTAAAACCAGCGCTCTCACTTACAGCAGTGTTTTGAAGAGCTGGTTAGGCAGCTCCGTTGACTACACACGTGCTAACTCACTGCCCTGTGGCTTACAAACTTATCAGTTTCTCACCAATAAATAAAAACCAATAAATAGCAAACACCTCCAATGCTGTGATGGGCTCAGCAAAATGTTCTTTAACACACTGCTGATATTTCAGCTGTTAGAAAACAGGGACATGTCCAGTAAACATCCAAAAGAATTGAATGGCCAGACATAATGTGATGGTGATGCAGAATTAGGCATGGCAATGCTGAATGTTTTTGCCTCAGCTCCACATAGGGTGGAGACAGCGCTTTGACATAAGGCTTGCTCAAATGGAGCCCAACTTTGGGCAAGGGATTGCCCCTTCGTCTCTGACCTTTTCACCAGCTCTACGGCAATAGTCTTTTGCACAAATATTACATAGCTTATATAGATTATATTGGAATTATATCTGCCAGCGTGGACAGACTTGTGCATGCATTTTATTGTCTTTTCTAATGACTGATCTGATCGAGGATATAATTGATGTTCTGTGTAAATTTGGCCTGTCAGCAGTGTTTTGTGTGTGCTACACACGTATCACCCTCTCATTCTCTCATGGTGTAGCTTAGTCGAAGCTAATTAGCTATGAAGCAACCGTTACTAAAGAGCCTGTCAATGCCATCCCGTATGAAACCACTCCAGCCCTGTAAACATATTGGGTTTGTTGGAAATTTCTTCCTAAACAGAGTTCTGTTTGACACGTACTACAATTAACAGTGGCATAGTAATTTGTTCAATTAATGTGTGCATGCAACAGCATTTGGTAGAAACTTAAGTGTTACTACCGGGATGTTTCACTGAAATTGTTACCATTTTAATAAATATAAGGATCACATTGGTGGGGAACTATAAGAGTCAGGTTGTGATTGAAAACAACTAGATCTCTTCTGAATGTCCATACTAGAAAGCAGAGTGAAAAGTCATTCATGTGGATAACTGCAGACATTTTAAGACATTCTCTCCTGGAAGGTATTCATAGTGTTGCACTTAGCTGTACACACGAAAGTGGCAGACATTGTTATGTAAGGAATGAAAAAAGGATCTTAAGGGAGAAGTTCAGACCTGCCTCCTTTGTCACCTCTGCACAGCTGGCCAGTCACTGTTAAGTGAGCGTAAATGTCGTATTGTTTGTTTTGTAAAGTTACAGAAACGGTGGGACACAGCCATCCCAATTCTGATGTAGGAGACTTAGTAATCACTTTAAGTTTTACCTTGCGAAAACCTGTTGCAATTGACTCTTGATGTGTATTTTTTTAGTGTATGGCACTATACAACACACTTTTACAAGGTTTTGTAAAGTAAAATGAAAACAAATGTCAGTCCGGATCTCCTGTAGGAGGAAAACTTACAGGATAAGCACCACCTTTCTCAATCCTCTGTAATAACAACATATCAAAGTTTAAAAGCAATTTTCAACCATTAGCAACTCTTAAGAGGCTTGGTACACCTGTGAAATTGTCACTGAAATAGACAATAGGTGATTAGTTTTCTTACTCAAAGCGGCTCCACTTGTGTCACTCCCTTTACTGTCAATGTAAACATTTTCATTGTACAATAATACTTGACTGTCCCATGGTTTGCTTGCTAGCACGTCTTTATGTTAGGAAATGATAGAAATGGAAACTTTGTAATAAAGGCGTGACTTACTGCTTATGCCTTCTTGTCTATCTATTATCCCTAATTTGGAGACTAAACTTGGTCTTCCTAAAGTTTTTGGATTTACAGTGTTATGCTCATTAGTGTAGACATGCTTTTTAAATACAATTCTTGTCTGTTTTTGTAGGTGATCATCAAGGGGGATTGTCTGTATACTGTTTCCAAAACTCTGTTGGGAGGGTAGTGTTCTGTTCCCTAGCTGGATTATAACAATCCGTCAATCCTGTGCTTCCCGCTGGGAAAACCCCACAGGTTCCACTCAAGTACAAACACAAATACGCATCTAACCATCATCCTCCTTACCACTTAGGCCATCCCAGTGAGGTCTGGCCTTAATCCTGTCCCACGTACCCACCTGCCACCCTGCTTGCCTTTGTACTCTATCCTGTAAAATCCTCCACACAGGTCCTGTTTGATATTATGTTGTAGCAGATATATAAATGAGCACTTACAAATAATAAATAAACACTTGCACATTTATCTGCACAAAATGCAGTTCTGGTGCTACAAGTACTGTCTTTTTAAATAGTGGAAGACTTGACATCTAGCTGCTGCTGACTGTTAGTCTTCATTACACTTATGGGGAGTCCCATAATCAATGGAGTGTCACCAGTGTAGCCCAACACTGGTCCTCTGTTAAATACCCCCTCCCCTCCCCCTCCCTCCCCTCCCAAATCCAGATAAACCCCTGTCCTCATACTTGGAAAGGGATTGGGGGGAGGGCGACCAGCCAGGAAGGTTAGGAACATGAGCATGACTGGGATGCTGGGCTTTAGCTGGTTAGGTAGGGGCTTCTTTTGCTCCATTTGGCTGCTTATTGTGGACCAGATATGGAAATGTATTTGGGACAACCAAGCTAAATCTTCTACTGATTTGCTGCTTATAGTCTTTGGTATTTGGCTATGACTAGTGGCTTATGTTACATAAGGTAAACTAACCTAGCTAAATATTGCTGTGAGACTGTCACTGACTTTCAGTTCACTGACTTGAGGTGTCCTCTGTATATGTGCTACTTTTACAGTCCATTAAACATAAGTATAAAAAAAATATAACTTGCTGCTTTGAGCAGTTGTTCAACGCTATTCGGCTTGTTGGCTTTACTAAATTAATGTGTCTCCATCTCTTTGCCACACACGACAAAATACAGGCTGTTTATTAATGGCTGAATCGAATGTTGTTGAATCTATTTTGTGTGCACAATCTACAGCTGGTACCATTTGTCATGGTTTCATGCTCTGTCACAAAAAAGACAACTTGTGATTGTCTGCATTCCTATAAGGAAGTTTAAAACCAAAAATATTGGTAAACCAATAATTTGTCTATACCTACTTCACATTGAGATGTGGGCTCCGTACATATGATTCAGGAGAGGACAAAGCACAGGTCTGTGATACAGAGCTATGTTATTTTGGATAAAGACAAGATTTGGAGTGCCAAGTGTTGGGTCGAGGGAACGAAAAGGACCAAATGCCTCAGTTCATGTTAATGCCTCTGTATCCTGTTCTTCCATCAGCCTTTCTCAGCATGCCAGCATATTATGGAGGAACTGATACTGGGAGGAGAAACATGACCCTCTGCATCCACACCAATACCCATCTGTAAGGAATGTGAAACCTGTGCTGTCCTAGTAATTAATGCTTGGTTTTGTTTTCTTCTTGTTTTTCAGGATTCTCTGGACTCTGCAGCAGGTGTTTTTCTAGTTGGATTTTAGCCCACTGACATTCTCCCACAGCCATGGAATCGGTATGTTGACTAATAACATCTTTTTGAAACTATAACCAGCAGACTTGATGACTTGACTCTACCCTTGTAAAAGCTGCTTTCATTGGAACACTATTACTAAAGCACTTGTTTCTTAAAAATATGTTTTTTTGGCTTTTTTGGGGTCTATCTGTTTGTGCTGGCATCAAAATACATGGTATGCGGTACTTTATGGTGTGTGTATGTGTGGGCATTCTTATGAATACATGCGTTCATAATTTTACTATATAAGGAATATTGGCCCCTCCTTTTTTGCTTTGTGGAATGGAGTTTATGGTCGTGTCAACCATGTGACATATGAAAACATGTATTTTGAATTGCATATTTGTTAATTGTTTAGCTTAGCGAATGACATCATTACAATAATGGAACATCAGATAGCTCAGTATTTCTTGTTTAACCAAACAACCAATGTAGTGGGTTATTTTTCTCTTTCTTTTTGAAGTGTGACGAAAGACTCTGTGCTTGAGCGTACTCGTATACATTGTGCTTAAATACTACAAGCATCAGGCTCTACCCTTTATTGTTAGTCATGCAGGAGACTGTGTGTGCAGGAGTTGCTTGTACCAACAGGCAGGCTGAAAGCACAGCAGCATTGAACTCTATCCACTGGAATGCATCTATTAAGAACAAGGCTTAGTGCATGCCTAACCTCTGCTTTCCTGTCCCTTTGTCAGAGGCTGTGTCTATGTCTGTGCGCGCACGTGTGTGTGTGTTAGACTGTGAAAAGTAGGTCACAGCTTCTGTAATGCAGAACTAACATGTGTCCAACAAAAGCCCTCCATTACCCCATCTCTGTCTCACTCACACATGCACTGCAGATGCTAAAATGCATATTCCTGTCAGTGAAAGCTTTGATCAGAAATTCTAGATTATGAATGTCCACATTAACTGTACATCTTAATGTCACACTAGTTAACAATGTAGTGCAAAAGCAGTGCAAGCAAAGTTCCACACCAATCTAACTACTGTCAAAGTATTCAAGCCACAGCTTAATAAAGGACAGTTGTTCAAATTTCTGTCAAACAAGCAGATTTTACCTGATTGTTGCTATCATGGATTGCATTCATTGCAAAGGTGTGTCAATATATCCGAGCAAGTTAACTTTCATATACATTAAACAAGCAAACAACGCTGCTGTTTCCTTGAATGTATAAATTGTGTAAATAGCAAACACATTTTCTGGTTTAAAAGCTGTGGACAAATGATTTGTCGTCTTTACCAACTGCAAAACGACAAAAATATGACACATCTACATTTTTTAAGTTGTAAATGTGCAAAACAATTGACCAAGAATAATAGAAGACCTGCACCACTTATGTATTTTTCAATATGCATAGATTAAAATGTGTGCTAGCTATCCCCTATAGCAACAAATGGCCTGTCTGTATCATATTTATGCAGGCAGCTGTTAGCTATCCGGCATGGGCAGACTGAGTAAAGTAGAATCCACACACCGTTCAGTCTATTTGCACGGCTTGACATCTCGTAGCCAGAGTTGACATCTCTTTAGCCAACACAATTTGGGCTCAGATCAGCGTACAACATCTTTTTATCAGTTTTATCCCTCTCATAGAAGCAATCATTAGATTGGTTATGAAATAGCCCCAGTCGGCTTACCATCTCAGGTCACGATAGTCCTGTAAACTGCAGCCGGTTCGTAAACACTAACTGTTTATTCATGCCACAGCTTTACGGGAATGTCATGACTCAAGCCTGCTAATATAGCCAGCTTGGGCACGTTTTCTGAGAAAAGGTTGATCTTGGGATTTTAAGAATAGATACTGGATCATTGAAACACATTTTTTCAAACTAGCCTTAACAAACAGCTGCAACACCAGCTCATCCCCTTCTTCTTCTGCACAAATTCATCTCCATCCCGCTTTTTCGCTGACCCTCTTCCTCTCTTGTGTCTGTGTGCCTGTGGCTGTGCACCAGCAAGAGCTGCTACTGTTTACCTCTCCGAGCTGCCTATATCTGCTTACTGTCAGTGGAAACCAAGGAAACTGATCACAAAGCTTATTATGGTGCCAGGAGTGGAATACATGCTGTGTACGTGTGTGCCTATGGGGGCTGGATACACACAAACCCTCTGCCACTCTCCTCCTCCCTCTCCTCATGTGATACCAGTCACATGCTTTCCAGGCAAGCAGCTAAGTAAATCAGAATCAGACTTTTATTTTTAACTGCTTTAAATCCTCCATCTCTAGTCTCCATGGTTGGCAGAACTGGCTGAGGTGCCTGTTGATCACTTGTCCTTTTCTTCACTGTGTGTTTCTCTTTCACTATGTACTCGTGCCACTTCCCCTCAGCCTCATTAAGCTCATGCCATATCTGACTACCTGCGTCCCTATCTTGGTTTTTATGTGGGTTTGACAGTGCTCTGCTTTGGCATGAAAGCGTGAATATAGAGCCACTACAATGTACCAGTCTAGTAGATATTAGTGGTGACTAGAAGCCCTTTCACACGTATATTCTTCTATGCTCTATTACTGAAACGCTTGAATAAGACAATGTAGAGCAGAAGCTGTTGCATAATAAGCATTAACTTTTTATAACGACTGAATAAAGAGGTCCTACCACACTAGACAAGAGCATTTGCACCAGCTGCTTTATTGAATCATAAATATAAAATCAACATTGCAAATGTGACAACCGTGTGTAGCACATAGGAAAAATATACATATCTGCTATAAATGTACAGTTTAGCAGTGATGTATTTGGAACCACAATGTCAGGCCTTGTGTGAACTTTGACCTCTGTTTATTTACATGTAGTTCTATCTCTTAATCTAGTATGAGTAGCCAGAGTGTGTTGATTGTGTCATTATCGCATGTCATACACAGGCTTTTTGTATGAAAGCGGTGTCTCCTCTGTATGCTGTAGCCAGCCATCAACAGTGCTGATATCATTCTGACTGTTATCTTTCAGCAGAGGAGCTGAGAGGGGAGGTGTCTGTGTGTTCTATTTGGTGCAGATGAAAGGCTAAAATTCTTGTAATCACACCTTCTCCACTGGTTTCCTCACAACTTCCCTTCTATCTCTTCTGCCTCCAAAGCAGGGCTTGTTCTTCAGTGGGGATTAGTGTGTGCAGCAGCTCTGAACAGGGAAGTGGGCCCTGCCAGTCACATTACATAACTCACCTCCGCTAGTGCGGCTCGGCCTGGCCCGGCTGGAGAGACTACTATAGAGGCTTTGTTTTCCCAGCCTTCCCTTCTTCCTCCCCTCTGCTGCTCCTCCTCCTCCCCCTCAGGCAGGCTGCATACTGATGTCGTATAGAAGGAGTCTGTTTGCAATGAACAGGCTAGGCACTGTGGCATGGAGTGTGGAGAAATACGCTAATAGCAAGCTGAATGGCAGGGAGTTCACATCTTAGGCAGAGGAATTTGAGGTTTCCCGTAAGTCGTACAGTTTCAGGGAGATAGGAAGCAAGGAAATGCAGTACTATGCATTACTGCTTGCCCATGGGGTTCCACATCAGCATGCTCTGGAGACACAGAAGGTCAGAGTTCATTTGAGGAGAGTTAGAGCTCTGTGTCACATTTCTCAAGGTTCACAGGTTGTGAGATGGTTTGTAAGGATTCCTTAATTCTGTGTTTTTGTGCAGTTGTCCTGTGCAATCGAACACACACACACACACACACACACACACACACACACACTCTTCCTCACCTAGCCGTCTGCTACTGCTAGTAGGAAGGAAAAAGGGAGGCGAGTGTGCTCTGTGTAATAGAGGTTCAGACCAGTTAGGGCTCTGTGTGAGTAGAAGTAACTTGTAGGCGTGAGAGTGAAAAGAAGAAATAGCAGTACATGGCAAAAGCTTTATGTACAACATCTTCCAGCTTTGAGCCCAAGGCTTACTTTTATTTTTGTGTTTTTCTGTCTTAGGCGTTGTCGAATTTAACTGTTGAGAGGAGTTCAGTAGTGAAATGATAAAGACAGAAGGTAACTCGGCACCAGAAGACACTTGCTGTCTTACATTCAGTGAATAATGTGTCCAAAACATTATTTTAATAGCGTGCCTATAATCATGCTAGAAGCATATTCATCAAGTTGTGTAGCTTTTGTCTCTTGGATTGCCTGTCACAAACTAACATGATGCTGCAACAGTTAATGTAGTTCATACTGCATTTTTGCACAGTAAATTAGGTTGGGTATTTCTCTCGTTTATTATTCTGAAGGGTTTTGGTTATTTATATCTGTGCAAAGGTAATAATATATGTACAAGGGTCAGACAAGTCATCTATCATTGCAAAACCTATTGGCAAGTATTTGCGTAGAAATAAAATGGACAATAAATGTCAATACTATAAACATTTCATTCACACGAAAGTCCCTCCGGCTGTCTAAAAATAAATAAAACTAGAACTGCAAGCAGTTGTGCTTGTTTAGTTGCCCAGCGCAAGCTGCCCCCCTGGCCCCGCAAGTCGGCCCGGGCGCCCAACCTTGGCTTGGGGGGCCCGTGGAGAATAAATGAGCAGATTTATAAATGATAGGGTCTTGCAGTTATGGAGATCTGAAATGAATGTATGTCTATGGGAGTGTTATTTGATTTCCAATTAATAGCGCCACAGCCCCTCGGGAGGGCGTGGCAGATAAGATCCCCGAGTTTGGTGCTGATCGGCCATTCCAAACGATCTGACGTGACATCCTGTTTTTAGCGTTTGCGCAAATATTTGTTAGCTTATAATTCGGACGTTTTTTGTCGGATCAAAATTCCCTCTATAAACATTTAATGGCTCGGCCAAGAGATGGTCTGTGCCAAGTTTCGTGCCGATCGGACTTGTGGCTTCAGAGGAGTTACTTAAAATAGGTTTTTCAGTTTTCCTGACTTATCAAAATGAAAACATCAATGCACAGAGGCGTGTGTTATAACATCGTAATCGGCAGAATCCCCCAAACACGTAGGCATAGTTGGTTAATGAATGTGAGATGTAGTGGCGCGTAATTCTGAGGCAAAATGTGCCTTGGTTCAAAATCCCATTGAAATGAATGGGATTTTCCGACGGTATTTGAGCTTCCACTATAGTACCACCTTTAGGCCGAATTGCAATTTTTCAGGTGTCATTAGGGCCCCATGGAGAACAATAGCTCCAAATTTGGTATCAATCAGACTTGTGGTTGTGGAGATATAAAATGCATGTAAGTCAATGGGATTTTTTTTTGACGTCTTTAATCTGCAATAACAGCCACCTATGGGCATATTTGGGTCAACCTTGGTGCCTGTAGTGAGGGGACCATGCTGAACAATTCGGTTCAATATTCATGTCAATGTGACTTGTGGTTATAGAAGAACAATTTTTGGGGGTTGAATAACGCCACCTAGGGGTGAGTACCACCAAATTTTGCACAACCACGATGTCTTGCATTCGCGGGTTCCCAGCCCACTCTGGCTTGGACCCCTAAGAATACATACAAATTGTAGTATCTGTGCACAGCCATGAACACAGGATGTTGGTTGGCTTTCATCGAGATTTTTTTTTTTTTTTTGCTCTTGCTGGGAGGTCATGGTTGTTTCCCGATCACTGTTTTCCACAAGCTTAAGTACATGTTAATACACGCACTCACAAACAGGATCTGTACCTGATGGTTAGACTGATTTAGACTCACTGCTGCTTTATAACGTTGGTGGTCTATGAATTGCCATGTATTCTACTAACCACTTATTCTCTCATCAACTGGAACCCTGTATTTTAGAAAAAACTACAGTCACATGTCGCAGTCTCCTTATTCAGTCATATCCGCTACCGTCTCTTCTTGTAATTCTGATTCATCTTTAACATCACTTCGGTATATACAGCAGCTTTTATTTTATTTCTTTTTATTCAGTGTGGCTCAGCCATGTGATTAATTTATCTTCACATTTTTCTTGTCATGCACTTGTTATAAGTAATAAAATACAGATTGGGTCAGTATAGTTAAATTCTTCAATATACAAACCCAAAATATTCCCACAACGTGATAACATCATTTCGATATATCATTATCATTATTATATAATATTGTGCTGAAATTGATGAATGTTATTCCTTAACCCTACACTTAATATTGGTGAACTATAATATAGTTTATTCTATAGGTGTAGTGGTGCTGCTTCGTTGTCACTTTTGATAAAAGCTTCATCCCAATACTACAAATGTAAAAGTGGTGACAGTCTAGCACTGCGCATCTCGACTTTACATTTGTATACCATCTTGGCTTCATCTCGTGCATTTGGAGACGAGCTTGACTGTGCTTTCAGTGTGTCAGCCATGAGCCAAGTTCCCATCAAAGAGTAGTTGCTACACCAAAGACTGTTTAGATGTAACGGCTAAGTTTAGAGCTGCTAGGCCGTTGTCCAAGGTGGGGGAGGATAAGATAACATTAAAGAAGCCCTCCCTTCTCACACGGTTTGGTTTTGTTTGTCCATCCAATAACATCCAACAGGCCTCATCCAGCTCCTGTGGATGGTGTGCACTGATACAAATGTTGGGGTTGTTGATAGTGTGTACAAATACAAATCTTATTCATGTTTTCCAGCTCTCAACATGTCCCTATTGCTCCTAGAATCACAAACAAGGACACATACTTTCACAGATCTGTCAATATAGTTTGCTAGAATACATGTATCTTTGGCATTTGTAATACCATGTATGTAACTAAAAAAAAATGACTGTGCAGAAGTACAGTGCGCCAAATGAAAATAAACCATCTGCTTTAAGGTGTTCCAAAGTTTTGAATATTGGCATGTTTAGTTTAAGGTTATATATTTTAATGAAGTTGACTGCAAAGCATCTCATCATTCCTTCTTTCTTGCTAATACCTCCATCTACCCAGGACAAAACTGAAGACAGTAGACAGATAAAACAAAGGGACACATACTGCGTTATATAGTTTTATGTCGCCACATCAGTGTGTAAGAGCTCACCCTGGATTAGCAGCTATAGTTTGAATTGCTAAACTTAACCGTATGTTTAATTGTGTCGAGTTTCTGCAGGAAAACCTTTTTGTCGTATGAGAGTGCAATGCTATTGAATGGGTCTCTATTTCTAGGAAAGCAGTCAAACCACGCATTAAAGGTAGAATGAGTGCAGAGAGCAGCTAAGATCCCTACTCTACTGTTTCTAGCCATAATGGTAACAATAATGGACTGATTTGTTTATGTCAGAAAGGCATCTGGTTTCAGGAAATTCAGCCCTGAATGGGCTTGGGTATGTCATTCATTCATTCATTCATTCATTCATTCATTCATTCATTCATTTATTTATTTATTTTCTGCCAGTGATCTGAATTCCATCAATTTGAAGGCAGGCATGCACACATATACAAACAGACCTATGAAACACGCGGTTACGCAATCAAGTCAACCTGCACAACACATCAAACCTATACATAGGCCATGTGGCAAAGCGGTCCTTGTCTGGCCCCACTCTCCTGTCCTGATCACAGCCACAGAGCAGTGACCTTGGTTTCAAGTAGCTGTACTCTGTTAGAAAGCCAACACCTCTCCTGGGATGGGCTGACCTTGTTGTCTGACATACTGTAAGTCTGCACGCCCCTCTCTCTGTCTCTCTCTCTCTCGCTTGCTAATTCACTCACGCACACCTCAGCGGCCTAAACAAGTCCTTCTGTGTTAACTTCGCCATTGCAAATCTAGTACAGTATAGAAGCAGGTCTCTTTGTTGTGTTGTTTAAATACAAAGGTGCACTAACCATGAGGGTTCAGCAGATTTGGGCCTCTCCCTAGCCAGGTGTTCCTTCATCAGACATCTCCTCCTCTCAGTGACAACATACTCCTTTGAGGGTGTAGCAGCAGTACACACTCTTGTCCCCCTCCCTTTATGTTCGTGCCTTTGATTCCCTGCAGCTGTCCAGCTGTGCACAGAACATGAATTGGTCCAGGCATGTATATTCATGTCATCGAAGGCCCATAATTGAAATGGTGTTCATGTGCTGAGACTTTTTGCTCTCTCACTTGATTTTTTGTATGTATAGGCCAGGGGTCATGTGTGGGAAGTAGAAAGCAAAAATTAGAAGTGTATAACGTTCAGTGTTTACATGAATTCTGTGTGATTTATAATCAGAGAAAGAATTCTCAAGTTATTGCAACTGTTATGTAAACACTGCAAACAGGTTGTTGTATATTATTGTAAGGTCATTGTAGGTTACAGGTTGTTGTATATTATTGTAAGGTCACTATCAGAGTAAGTGAGCTGGGATGCTTAGTCTTTCAATTTACCCACGCTATCTTACACACTTACCAGTCAGTGGAATATAAGTGTGGTGAAACTTGTCCTTCCGTCTAATCCACATTGAACGTCCATAAATGCATTTACTGTCCTCTTTTTAAACTTTTTAATCATTGAAAGAAGCAAAATGTCATTGGAGATAAACCAGAAATGCTTCTTTAGCCTCTAGACTTCTGAATGGGCGGGCCAGTGTACATGTTTGACTGACAGCTGAGCCTGCAGTGGCGGAGATCCAATAAACACACAGTAAACAAGCTGCCCCTGGTAACTGTAGCTTACCAGCCAAGGGCAGATATCAAAAGATGACCAACACAATTTCACATCTGAGAGGAACTTTTAAGATGTGTAGGTATTTGTTAAGCTGTTCAAAATCTTACAGCTGACTAGCAAACTAGCTATATGTCCTGCAAGATGAAGTTAGCAGATGTACTTTCCCTGGGGGATGTCTGTTTGCTAGCTCATTTAGCAAGCCAAGGTGAAACACAAGATATGTGTTCATGCTTTTAGATAAGGAGACGGTGGCTCAAAAGGAAATGTGTGCTGTAGTTTACATTCTGTGTGTCCAAGTCACAGGCTGCTTTCTTACGGTCAGTGTTATCCCTATGGCAATGACTGTGGTCACAGACAGACAGCAGGCACCTTCATTAGACTGAAAAAATAAGTCTCCCTTCCAGGTAATGATGACTGAACATATATAGAGCATTTCTGTATCGTGTAGCAAATAAAATGCAGACAACCACAATTCTTTCTCCAGATTTACACTGGTAAGTAATAAAAAGTATTAACCAACTCATACACCTGTTTTCTATCAAGACAGTGTTTCCCACAGAAGCTATATTCTAATGTTAACATTGCTATCATTATTAGCTAGGGCTGGACCCGAATATTCGAATATTTGACCGTTGGGTACACATTCGATTTTCAATTAAGAGATTCTATTATTAATGGGTTTTTTCGCGTGCCTGACCTCCGCCAACAGCAGTGAACGTAACGCTCCAGTTCACATCAAAGGGAAAACGAAATGAAGCTCTCAGCTGTGTGTGAGCACTTTAAACTGAGTGATGACAGCAGTAGTGTGGATGTTATGGTGTTTATTAATTTTACAATTGCTTAATTTCATTACAGATCAAAACAGTCAAATTTCCTACATTTTAAAATTAATCAGTAAACTGTAGGCTTGAAACAAACAAACAACAACATAATGAATGCATTTAAATAAGCCTAATTATATTAGGCCGATTGTAGAAGAAGAGCATTTAGTCGCTATAATTAAAGTTAAAAGTGAATTTTGCATAATAACATGTTAGATTTAGTTCCACTACCGAAAATACGCTCATCCCGTGCGCTCTCCGCCTGGACCCCGGACCGGCTAAACTATTCCCGGATTCTGCTCTGGACCTGCTCGGATCAGACTCTCTCACTCTTGACTGTCAGCTACGGTTCCCCTTGATCTGTACAGCAGCCCCCAACCCGGTTCGGCACACATCTATTTTCACTCTGCCTCGCTCTTCCACTGCTCAATATCCGATCCTTTTAACCTGCAATAAATATTTTGTCCTGTACTTGGGTCTGCTAGCCTTGCCATAACAAAGTTAAAAACAAAGATTTTGTAATAATCACTTATTTAGCCTAGCTGTGAGAATAAATAAACGGAGCGCTCTCTCTTTCTCCCTGTCTCTCTCACACATGCACACAGACTTGCGCAACCATGCCACCGTTATCTCTCCCCCATCCGATCTCCACTCACTCAGCCGAACTTATTGGGCATTTATCCTTCTGCTGTTCTGCTTCTGTCTATTAAATACATAGCTGTAGCTTGTGAAATTACAGCATGCTTATAAACACACATTTAAACAATCGTCATAACGGGACCACTGAGCGGGGGGCGAAGCTTAGATTATTCGCTCTTAATTACTATCGAGCTCAAAAAATTACATTTGGGCCAGCTCCATTATTAGTTAGGCCCCTTAAATGCTTGCTAATAATTTTTTTGAAGGTGGATGTCTGACATTGACAGCGATGTGCTCTACAGATTTGTGCAGCGGTGTTCATGATACTAACCATTCATCAACACCAGATGCATTCATGAATCTTCTCTGCGTGGAAAAGCTGGCAACAATCCGTACTCCAGCGAACTATCATGTTTCTATTCAGACTGTCCACGGAGAAGAGGAGCTATTTACAGACGTGACAGTTGTCAATAGGTGTGTACGAGAAGACTGCAGCTGATTTTCACCGACTGATAGTCAAACGTGATCTGCAGGCGACTGCAGGGGCGGGGAATAAAAACACTGCAGTCAAGTCGGACACATTCTACCTCTCGTAGATTGCGTGAGCTTAGAACAGTGACTGATCTCTGATCAGGCAAAAGGTGGTTCCAACCTGGTACAGCTGGAGAAAAGGAACTGCGGTTGCCAGACGCAGAAAATTTCAGCCGCCCTGCTCCCTCGAAGTTTTAATGTCGAGCGATTTGATGACGTCTTGCAGTGCTGGCAAAAGTCGTACAAAATTTCTAACCAGCATGCATTATGTTAAGTCAGTGCTCCAATATGTGGCGGTCAGCGATGATATTGTGGTAAGCCGCCACAAAAAAAGTTAATTTATTGGAAACACTGCAAGAGTAATCTTTTTTGTGTGTGACAACATCACAGTAAACATACATATTTGAAATATGATTATATCTGAACCATTTCTTCTAGAATTTATCAATCCAAGGAGGAAAATGGGCGCTTTTGTATAGTGAAATGCTAAAGACATTCTTAAGTGTTTATTTAAATTTATTGGTCAGGTCTTTGGCTCAGGGCATGAGTATCTTGTTGAAGGCCATCTTGAAAACTGAAAAAAACTTTCCCTCTTAAAAAATAAATAAAATAAAAAAATATAAAAACACCCAAACCTGTCAGCATTGTGGTTGATGTGTGCGCTACAGTTGTGTGTATGTGTTTATACTTTGCATCAGGCTGCAGGCTGTGTAAAAACTGGGCTGGGGCCAGCAGCCAGCCAGGAGGACAGACGAGGAAGCAGATGGATCTGTTTGGACTTAACCCTTCCCACGCCACTTCATCCTCCTGGCCCTCCTCTTCCAACTTGCACGCCTATCTGCAGAGTAGAAGGAAGGGAGCTGTGTGTGTGTGTGTGAGAGAGACTTGGGGGATGGGAGGTACATGCTACTAGTACCAAACAGAGAAAGCAGGAAGACAGACAGAATACAGAGAGAGAGAGAGAGAGACTTTACCTTTGCAGACCTTCCCTTACAAACCCTGTGTGTGCTGAACTGTGCTGACATATGGCTGCTGCCTCCATGTTGGAGCTCCTGGTTTGCTCTGTTCGTCTGCTGTCTCTCTTCAGCTCTTTTCCTCCTATGGTACACTTCTGCTGTCGGCTCTCACGGCCAAACCTGCACTTTGCTTGTTTGTCCCAGGAATGCCTTCCCTTTTCTGGAATATAGAGTCACCACACCCTGCAAGATCCACAGGCTGTCTCCTGACAGTTTTAGCCATTCAAGCTCCTACTTTCTTGCTCTGGCTGTCTTTCAGTGGTAGAGGTTTCACCTGAAACATATAATTGCTGTTGCTTCCATGGTCAACCCTTTTGCCACAGAGAGACTTCATCACTAAATGCAGTACACTTTTATGGCTTTTTTAGACATCAGTATGCAGTAGTACTCTTGTGCTCAGAGGTGGTTTGACTGTGAGAATGCTGCTCAGCCAATTGACCCTTTGCTAAGCCCCGCCCCCTTAGTTACTGTTGCTAAGTCCGACAAACTGTTGGCGCTGCCACTGTCTATTACTGAGGTAGAGCGGGTTGGCCGTTAATCGGAAGGTCGGCGGTTCAATCCCTGGCTCCCCCTGGTTGCATGTCGAAGTGTCCTTGGGCAAGATACTGAACCCCGAATTGCCCCTGGCGGCTATTCCGCCAGTGTATGAGTGAGTGAGTGTGAATGTTAGTTTCCGTTTGAGCACTTGTGTATGAATGTGGAGACAGTGTATGAATGTGGAGACAGTGTATGAATGTGGAGACAGTGTATGAATGTGGAGACTGATGTAGTGTAAAAGCGCTTTGAGTGGCAATCCACAGCCGAGATTTTTCTGGATTTATTTCAGGTTTTGGAAAGAGAATAAATCGTACTTCTCCTATCAACCTCTCTGGGTAGCGACTGTAATTATTACAAGTGCCCCAGGAACAGTGTTTGACCAGATCTTAGAAAAATACAGCTAAAAAAAGCACTCGTTTTGACTCGTTTTGTATTAGTCAATGGAACGCAGCTATGAAAGTGTCAGACCTCAGTTAGAGAGAGTCCTATACTGCGCTGTGATTGGCCAGCTGCGTATTCGGGGCGTGGCTTAGCGAAGGGTCAATTGCATGGCCTGGCCAATCTGTCTACAAGCATGCTCAATCAAGGGTTTGCAAGTGATGTTACCTTATTCAGAATTTGCCATTGCATGTTTGCCACAACATTTAGCATCTGCTTTCGGAAAGAAAACATCGTCACAAAGGATGTGAATACTTAAAAAGCTGGTGTACATTGAATTGCACAGACAAAGCAATACAGGGCTCAACGTTAAACTTTTTTGCAATTGGTCCCACCGGGCCAGTGGGTTTGAAACTTACTGGCCCGAAGACAATTTTTTACTGTCCCTGCCTCTAAAAGTTATTTATCAGTGTTACAACAAAACCAAAGACTTAGTTATGTCATTTTGTTGACATGTTTAATCGTTTATTAAATACATCCTGGATATAAAAGAAACTAAACTAAGTTCAGTTAAAATTATAAAAAAAATTAAAAGGTTAAAAAAGCAATTTATTTTTAAAACAAAACATACTAACAGACTCAAACATGATGTGCTCTCTGTCCTGCTGACAGCCAATTAATTAAAAAAAAAATGTATTCACCTCTTTCGCCATGGTAGCGACATGTCAATCACAAGGTAGTCCCGCCCTAAAGCATACACTGCTTTCTGGTCTATTTCCCCCCTAAATAAGACCAAAATTCACTAAATGAACATCTTGTGTTGAAGAAGACTTTAAACTAGCGACTGAGAGCATAAACTCATTAGGAAAGTGTTTACTGAGGTAATAAATCAGCTGAGAACTAGGGTAATTTTACCATTATTTCTAATGGGACCGGACTTCTTTTTCCAGCCAGCAGACTCGCCCCCTGCTGGCTGGTAGAGGGAATGCAGGTTTCCGTCTGCATGGTTTCACTGAACGTCGTTATTTGACCCAGAGGTTGCCTCTTGATTAAGATTAGAGAAATAACATTTGACAACCACTCGTCACGTCACCTCTTGATTGGCCAGCAGTGCACACCGAGATCTGCAAAACAACTGCAGGATGTTGAGTTTCTAATGTTATTTATTTTTATTTTTTTGAGTTGCTGGTTCAACAGTCCGAACGTTACTTTTCACTGACCCCAGGCCATCGGGCCACCGTTATTGTCGAGCCCTGCAATACTTCGAATGGGCTGTTAATGATAACTAAACAAGCAGTTTTCTATTTCAAACATGCAAAAAGGTTATCATTGTAAGCCCTTTGATGAGAATGTGTCTTTGAAATAAGACCAGATGTTTATATGCTCTGTTCGGTGCTGCGTAACTTTCTGGGTGTTACAGTAAATATATATACACATGTGTCAGAAAACCCTTTTTCTGGCAACATTAATTGCCCACAAACCACTGGCTGCAACCACCCCTTGGTTTGGTTTTGCTACTCAGTGGTGTTTAAGGCCAGGGGTCACATGAAAATATGATGTGTGTGCGTGTCCTCTGTTTGAGTCATTTGAGAGTCACAGATTTGGTGGAGGAATGTAGGGTACCGCTTTAATGGTAAATCAATGGTTTGCTGAGTAAAGTTTTCAGAAGACACCCTCCTTGCTCTCCCTGCTAACCAGCAGACTGTAAATAGAAAATCCAGAGGGAAGATCAATACCAACTCTGCCTGTTGATGAGGAGGGAAGCTCACTGTGTGAAAGAGTGTAGAAGAGATGCACAGCATGTTATGTAGAGTAGAGGTCCTCAAATGGTATCCAAAAACCTTCCACCACCTTTTCTCTATAAAGCTGTCCTCCAGATCTTTGAGGATGGCAGAAATATACTGACTGGAATCTTTGTTCTCTTCATAACATACTGGCCGCTCTCTTCCGCCTCTCTTAGGAAGTGAGAGCAGCTGTAGGCCAGTGAAATGATGTCACCTATTGCTATATGGTAACAATAGGTTTAGTTCCCCTTTCCATCTCTTCCTACCACCACAACCAACTCTCTACAACTCACTACTATGCCTCCCCTCTGCAGTCTATCAACAGAAGTGAGAGCTGAATGTGGCATGGGGGTGGGTGGCAGGACATCCATCTGTGGCCCTCTCTGGGCTCCACTCCTTCAGCCTTATTGTTCTCAGAGATGTAGATAACCATAACAGAAGGACAACAGGAGAACCATAGTAGAGAAAGGGGCAAAGGGGGGGATGCATCGAGGAGCTTTTGTTTAAAAAAGTGTCAGGTTTGTTGTGTGTGTGTTTTATGGGGTTGTTGGTGGGGGATGGGAAGAAGGTTTTTGTGGAGTTGACCTCTGATCTGAAAGACGTATTCAGCATTTTTTAAAGTTAGCTAGTTAAGTTCACATTCCTTCGGTTTCCACTTCTTATCTCCTTCTACTGATGCCAACCACAAGACCCCAGGAAGGATTGTGTTCTGCTGTTCTTACATAGTGATTATCAGAACTTTGTTTTGTTTATTTAAAGCTCATTTTAAGGCGCTGTGTGTCTCACGCTTCATTTTGTGACCTTTGGCCAAAACTTTGTGGCACTGCATTGACCGCTTCACAAGCCTGAAAATTTTAGGAGTATCAGCATGCAACTCCCTGAGGCCCTTGGCAAAATTCTATATAAAGGGGCTCTCGTACCTGATCTGGGCCCTCCTACCTGATCTGTGAGGATAGTTTATCTTCTCATCAAAGGAGGGAGTCGGGGCCCTGCGTAACTTGCACAGTGAGCATATAGGGCAATGCGCACATACACACACTGATTGTCACTTCCTCCTGGTGATTCACATTATAAACGATAATGACTTTTTTTTTAAAGAGGGGGCAAACCTAACTGATTGACTTTTCCCAGATCTAATGGTGGTTGTTCCTCCCCAGTGGACTTCTTTAGCAAGTTTAGTCTTTAAGTTTTTGAGGCGTTGTTTATTTATAATCTGCTTTAGCTTTTCCAACTTTTTGAACACAGGTGTTATAATAATAATGGTCCAGAATAATGTAAAATTGCACATTTTTTTATTAGAAAACATCAAAGCTTCTTAGGGGAGGACCCCAATCCCATGAAGCACACACAGACCATCGGGCAGTTTGGCGATAGTACTAGCATGGTTGCTGAGAAAACAGGTTTCCCCACATGGCACATCAGATGCCAGCAGATGACCTTTCAGTAGCCTTAGAGTGTGCTAGGTATGCATGTCTGTTTTTGATTTTGAGTTCATTTGTTTCCGCTGCACTGACGCCTGCCAAGCTCCCACAGCATCTCCGTTGTACAGCACTTGCCAGCTCTGACACCACCTCTCCTGTTTGACTTGGCCTCAGAGAAGTCAGAAATGCAAAGATTGCGTTTTTGAGAAGAATCCCTCAGTGCTCTCGGTTTGTGTAACTGAGTGAAGATGTTGATGTACCAGCAGTTCTAGAGACCTAGAGGACCCAGTCATATTGATATGCTTCATAAACTTCAAACATTTGATCTATTGACAGGCATTGATGTCGTTTATGCATTTGTGATTTTTGCATTATTTCCTATTTAATTGAATTTTGGCGATTTTATAAGGAGACTTAAAAAATGTACAGATGACTAAACAAGCAGTACACATGAAAATTGTAAGGGTGAATCATGGCATATTTAATGTTCCCATGTGTTTGACCGTGAGCCTTGCAAGACTAAAAAAAGTGGATTATTCAGTTAAAATTTGTTGGCAAAAATTTCCAATGTCTTGGCAATGTCTTCCAGAACCTCCCACTCTTCATTATTCAACATTTGCTCCAGTTGTGGAGGGTTATATTTAGAAGTGTTGTTGGGGAAACAACACACAATTTATACCAAATGTAGTCAGCAGATTATTCATCTGATTCGAATGTATTACAGCTCGTGACACTTAAAACATTATAGACCACAAAACTTTGTCTTAATTACTCCTGTCCTGTCATCGTTTATGTCAGTTCCCTTGTCTCAATTTTCCCTTGGTGTCTGTTTCCTCCTTCACCTCTACATACACATTCAGCATTCATTTAAACAGCCCATTTATTTGTCCATTAAAATATGATGCCATTATTATTCGCTTCCTTGGAGTGTTCACTTCCAGCAGCTTCAGTTTGATATGTCCATATGTTTCTCTTATTGCTGTCTTTACCTGCTGTTATGCACCTGATTCTCACTACGATGGCACAGGAATGCATAACTGTCTCGCTCATTACCTACCTACCTCCAGTGTATTATCATTTTCCTGTCTTTGCCTTGCTGGGTTAATGTGGTCTGATACCATTACAACATGGATGCATAATGACATCCCAAACCTGTCCCAAGCAGGTGCATTTCATTTCTGTCCGCTTGTGAAATTAGCAAATAAGAGTCAACACAAAACGTTGTCTTGGAGCATGCGCACTGACACATAGTTAGCGAAAATGTATTCTCACAGCTTCAGAATAAAACCATTCTTGATGTTTTGAAGGGACATTTCAGGCAGTGCAACAGTGTGGCTCCCCTATTTGTTTCTATAGGTTTTTGATGACAATGGAGTTCTATGGCACAAAGGCATGTGCTGTATCAGGCTGGGAGTAAACAGAAAACACTTGTTAGCAGGATAAATTCATTGTTGGTTTTGGTCACACAAATATTTCCAACGTTAGCCTTTGACCAATGCAAAGAGCAATTCCTGTGCTGCTGCACTTAGACCATTGATCAAATCACTATTTCATGCTCCCAAAGTTGACTCTAAAAACATAAATGCAGGTTAATGAGAACATCTGTATCGTGTGATTGACTTCAGCATTCAGAAAGCTGGAGGCAACAGAATGTTGGTTTCTTCATATACGTGTTACACAGCACGCTGCCAGGTCTGTAACTTTAACTTTTAACTGTAACATTTGTCATCACTTCTGCAGAGCGTTGTTTTTCCTTCCACATCACAATGTAAAGCTGGCATTTTGAGGTTATTTTCAAAAAAGCACCATGATGGGTGTGAAAACATATTCTTAGTGCAAATAGAAGGGCAGAACTTGGAGAAAAAGATGCCTCTTCAGTGTTTGCAGGCTTAGTGTGGACATGGCCTTTACTGGCAGTTGTGGGCATCAGCCCCTTGTAATATGATGTTCCATTAGATTGCATCAGCCAGATTTAGAGCTGGTCTTTTTCGCTTTCTGCATCAGTTTTTTCTTCCCTCTGTCCTTAGTTGTTGGTAAATTGGAGGGCTTGGGTCTAGACTGAGCTGCATAAAGCATTGGTCTTATGTTGTGTCAGAACGTCCTGATCAACCAATTAATGAACGGTTGCGCAAATGTTTGAAAAAATCAAGTACTATGTATTTAAAGCAAATTTGTTAAGGCCCAGTTTCTCTGCCACAGATTGCAGGATTTTTTTTCATGGCCAGAAGGGAGAGTGACTCACTCTCATCCGCCCTCACATTCAGAGAGTGTGAGTGCTTATGAGGAGCAAGCGGCTTGTTTGTGTGACAGTGATGTGTTCAGATAAGACATCAGAGGTGTGGTGACTGTCTATTTTCTGTCCTGCATCTTTATCTGCTGCTCCTGGACACGCACAACTCACCCACTGAACACATTGTGTGGCTGTATTGTATCTTTTATTCAGCAGTAACCTTGCTGCATACTTGGAAACACCAATGTTATTTTGCTTAGTTAAGCCAAATTGGACACACCAAGCTAACATCCAACCTTTCATTTTTCTTCTGTAATAGTTTTTTTTGGTCAATGTTTGTACATTATCCACTTTTATACTATACTATTATATGTTCCTTCTGTCACAATACCAGTCACTACTCATTAGGGCCCAGCTATTTATTATTTAGTAATTAGTAGACTTTCGCTTGGCGCCCCCAGTACCAGGATCAGCTGTGTAACTTATATCACTGTACAGTCCAAACTCACAGACTAACCAATTGAATAACAATAACAACAAAAGCCCGGTTATACATTTACAACTAAGAATTGTGCCATGCCTTTGCTAGCCTTCATCTCAACCAGCAGTGATTTACGTTAAATGTTAACGTTACCTCGTTTCAAGTCCACTACATTGACTCGATGCGTAGACTGGATGCTTTCTGCTCAGATGCTGAAGCATTGCTGTCGTGCTGTTGTAGTAGGCTAGTTCCGTTTTACAGTAGCCACACTATACAGAGTTGTGATCCCATACTTTGGACAAAGTGTCCAGGCCAGAGAGACAGGCCAGAGAAATACAACAGAAGTCTGTTGTATTTCTCTGGCCTGTCTCTTCTTTGTCTTCTTTGTTTTCTCTCTTCCTCCATTTTGCAATCCGTGCTATCAAATCACGTCGTCTTCACTTGTCCAAAGCGTAAGCACGTTGTACGACAGTTATAATCTTCGTGTGAAACAGTGCACTGTATGTAGTAATACGGATTGCTTTTTAGTAACCGAGTTACTCGAGTTTCAGCCCTCCTGCTCCACACAGCATGTCTCTAGCTAAATGTAACGCAGATACTAGCAGTTAGGAGGGAATGCTAAAACAATGTAAAGAGTGAACAGTTGAAATTTGTTTGTTGTCTTTGGTTCCAACTAGTATTTACTGTAGTGTTTTTGCATTCCGCTTTGCAGCAATCGCTTTGCAACGGTCTCCCTTACAGCACCCAAAATACCCCAAGACAAAGAGGCAAATCATAATAATACAACTCCTTGGTTTGTATAAATTACAAAATGTATACCCCTTAAAGAGCTGCATGTGCATTACTTCTCATACTGTCTAGTCTTTGAATACTTGAAAGGTAAAAATGGTGTTTACTATGTTGGCCCCGGAGATTGTTGCAGTAAAAACTGTATGTTAGCACACTTTACCTTTTTTATAATAGTAATTTTATCATTATTTTTTATACATAATAGCAAATGAGTGTTGTAGGAAATGTGTTTTATGAATACACTCTTGAAGTTGTGTAGGTGTGTGTGTGCATGCATATGTGTTGTCTTAAAGAATGAAAACATAAACTTCAAGGTCCAGATTTTACACTCTCACACTAGTTTGTGTCTGTGTGTTGGTGTTAAACAACTAAAAATGGCAGTTTGGGCAAACTGCCAGCATTGCAAAGCTCATGACGTGTAGTTTTTGTTTAGACTGTGTCTCTGTCTCAGAGGTGTTGATTCAGATCTATGGTGAATATGAAGCTGTCCTTTTGTGTTGTTGAAGTAATGCTTTTCATCTGTTGGAATTGTTGAAAACAAAATTGTAATTCTAACTCACTGTAAAGACCGCATTTAAAGCTGAAAACAAAGCTGGCATGTGTCAGTTTGTTTAATTAGTCTCTTTGTACCTGCCTTTTGTAAGTAAATTCAAATCTCTTTTGTTATGTGGGGTTTTAGTTCTTCATTCAACCTCTTGCAAATATGTTCACATTGGCAAGTCATTTTAATAAGTCAATTAATTTGAATATAAAATATTATTTGCCAGGTAGCAGGGCTCACCTGGTCTCTCTGCGCTTCAGTCTCTTCCATCGCTGGAGTTTGCAGGTTACAAATGCTGGCTAAGCTGTTTGTGGCTGTTAGGCTGTCTAGACGAAGCCTGTAACATCTCACCTGACCATCCCGAGCATCTGCCCTATGCTCCAGTGAGATGAATACCCTGTGCTTGGCAGGACTATCCCCCATCAGTGGACAACAGCTCACCTAATGGATACTCTGCTCACTCCTTACTTTCATGTTCCACTCAAATCTAATTCAGGGGATTTAGTAAGGAACATAGAAGCCAGAAGCAGTTTTCTGTTTGCAGTGAGTTTGTGAAAAAATAAATAAATAATGATGTGATTATTGAAGAGTCACTATTTCTACCTTCTTAAATGTCTTAAATGCTCTGTCTTTCTCTGTTTCTGGCGCATCCCTTTTTAAAAAGCTCCCATTAGCATTGTAATGTGACTCCCAGTTCCAATTTATAAATTCCATGCAATTCCGCTTTGATATGGAAATGACATTTTGAAGTGTGGATTGAATTAAGTCTAGGGCTGTACATAACGATTATTTTTCAAGTCGATAATTCTAACGACTAATTTTGTGTATTCTAAAGAAAATAAAAAGTTGCCTATTACTCTATTAACATACCAATTTATCCAAAATAAATATCAAAAACATGTCTAATCAATAAATAAATACTTAATTCAATTATCCTGATGAAGCACATTAGAATAATGACAATAGTAGCATATCTTAAAATGAATCCAATTTCCATGTAATTTATGTGTTGTAATAATAACAATAACAGACATTAATTAGGCCACTTTACTTCAAACTTTAAATGCTTCTGACGTGGATTTATTTCAATATTGAGTAATTCAGTATGATAATCAAATGTATTTCTGCATAAGTGTGGGGCAAAGAAACCAACTGAAACGATTGACAGACTGTGCAAACAGTCACAGACCGTCTGTACCGTTAGATTCAGCTGTTTTTTCGCTCATTGGTGGCCGATAAATAAACAGAAAATATGAAACGGCCGAACGTTAGATGACATACAGTGTAATGTTACGTTACCATGACAGCAGTGGGGCCGAAATTTTAACATGAAGGCGATGAAGAAATACTTAGAAAATACACTTTAACGGACTACGTGTCCTCGTGCTGATAATGCGCCGTGCTTGTGTGGAGACAGAAAGTAAACACGATTTGCGGTGTTGCCGTCAGTGCTCCGGGATACCTTCGCTTCATGTGTTCATGCTGCTTCACGTATTTGTGGACAGCAGTTGTGCTGCAATGAAGCTATTTCCAATTCACAGAGCTCACGGAGCAGCTCTTTGTTGGGTGTCTGTCTGAAATACTCCCAAACTTTAGACGTCGAAGGCGAGGTCTTGTAGACAGAATCCAGGAGCTGTTGCTGTGGATGCTGCTAAAACTGTCATTCTGATGTGGTTGAATGCCAGAATTGGACCAGTAAATTATCCTGCTTATGCCGGTCACACACAGTAAAAAGCAGAGGAAGGAATTTATACTCTCTCATAAATAAACAAGTGACATGACCACATGGAAATTGATGGATCTATGCTCCATTTCCAAGATATGATAAAGCCAGAATATATTTTTTATGTACTACGTTTGCACCTTGTTCTTATAATGGAAAATATTGTCTCACGTTGGCTCCTTTTGGCACTTGTGGGAGGTTTTTTTCACCTGGCTTTGCTGCCATGTAGATCATGAGTTTGGTTCGGCTGTCCCTCTTGTACTGGTGTGATGTAGAGCACCGGACCCTGAATAAGCTGAAATAAACAATAGGAAGTCTAATCTCTTATCTGTCTCTCTCCCCTGAGTTTGATAGTCCAGTTTTTAAGCCCAGAGTGGAATACTACGTTTTGGCATCAGCAAATGGTTGCCACCCCACTGTCATGAATTAAAGTGGCAAAGCCACTAGTCAGTTTCTTAAATCCTGTATGTGTTTGTATGTTTCCTCCCACGCAAACAGGTCATTGAGTTCAGCCAAGGTGTTCGTATCAGACGTTTACACCAACTCATTGTTTTTCTTTCAGACCAGTTAAGCTCCAGTTTCATCATCTAGCTGTACTTTTTCCCCTGCAGAATGACTTGACGGTGACCTCATGCTTAGTTCACCTGTGCTCCAGTTGGCATTTTATTCTCAAACTTTCCAATGCTGTGCCTCACATAGCCAACTGGGGTGAGCTGCAGAGAAACGAGGTCCTGCATGGCAGTGGAAAAAAAGCACAGCACCTGTCACAGAAGCCTGAGGGCAACAGAGGGGGAAAAAAATAAATAAAAATTATATAAAATAAATAAAAAATTATATATTTATTTATTTGTAGTTTGTATGCTTTGTTGGAGCTGCTCTTATGTCCACTCTTAAATAGCAGTGTTGCAAACTGATCTGCAACCAGAAAGTGGTATAAACTCCCTAAATACAATTATTTATATAATAATAATTACATTTATTCATTTAGCTGACGCTTTTATCCAAAGTGACTTACAATTGCTATACATGTCAGAGGTCACATGTCTCTGGAGCAACTAGGGGTTAAGTGTCTTGCTCAGGGACACAATGGTGGATGGGTCACAGTGGGGTATTGAACCCGTGTCTCTCACACCAAAGGCATAGTTTTATCCATTGCGCCATCACCACCCCATTGTAGCATACAGTAATACAAATCCTAGTACTGTACAGTAAGGAGGGGTATTGGTAGAATTTTAGATAGATAGTGGTCTTAATTGCTGTTCACTGGAAAGTTTGGAGAATTAAATAGCGTCTGTACTTGTGTCTGTGACCTAGACCGCTGGCTGTCTACATTTGGTAGGCTTATAGGAAAACAGCAAGCTGTCTCCTCTAAATGAAGGGGGGTGTGTGTGTGTGTGTGTGTGTGTGTGTGTGTGTGTGTGTGTTTTAAAAGCAGTGACTCAACACATGCACAAATGTAGTTGTTTCTAATTTAAGGAAGTATTTGAATGAGCATAACATTCTTCAAGAGCAGAGTGGCTTCATTTTGACTGTAAGAAGACAATCAGACAATCACGTCCAGTGCATGAAAAACATTTAAATGGATGGCAGCTGTGACCTCCCCCGAGCTTATTTTTATTCCACTTCTTGCAAATTTGGAGCAGCTCCTGATTTAATAATAGAACTAGTTACCGATATCTACTGTCTCAGGTTGTCAATAATGATTGTGCCTTGTTTGATATGTAAGCTAACAATTTATACACACACAAATAAGCTGTTTGACAAAATACAGGTGAATGAATGTGGTCGTGGTCAGGTGTCAATTGAAGTCAGCAAGATATTTTCCCACTTTTGGCGCAGACCAGACGTTAAAGACAAAACATCACAGTGGAGCGCATTCTTGTTGCTGTGAAACATAAGGTGGATAGCAACTGCCTTGTGTCCTGCCCACTTTCATAGTTTGAGAATGGTAGGGGGTGTGTGTGTGTGAGAGAGAGAGAGTGGATGGGAGATCTGGTGTGTCCTAATGGAGCTGGATCTGTACGTGATCAGGAATGAGATGAGGCAGATCTGCTCCTCACCTGTCCTGTAGAGAGGGGTAATACATACAGACACACACACACAGTATATCAAGGCAAGCCTGGCCCGAGTGCTGGCGGGATAATCTGATGAATCTCCCTAGCAGCATGTGTGCCCACCTGTTAGTACAGCCCCTAGTTCCCACTTCAATCACTACCACATTACTTGGGGGGGGGGTGTAATTGTGTGTGGATTTGTGGATGAGTGTGTAAGCGTGGCTCTAGGAATGTAAAGCTAGTCAAGTATGAAACCGTTTACTGGTGAGGGTGGGGAAACTATAGGACAGTATAGGGGTAAAGTGAAGCATGTGTGCATTGCTAATTGAACCTTATAGATTTGGAGATTGGAGGTTGTATTCTCAAACATATGCCATACATATCTTGCCTTTGCCAGAAGCTCACATACAGGTGTATGTTAGGGTTGAGGCATGTGTGATTGAGTTATGAACAAGGAGGTCTAGTGTTCCCAAGACCAAAGAACCTTCTAGGGTTTCTCCACAACGCTGTGTATGACCATATCTAGGCCAGCCAAACCACTGAGCTATTCACTGCTAGTTCTCTGGAATGTGACTAAAGCAGCCACTGTTTCACTCCATAACCGAAATTTCCAAACACCAAGAAGCAGGTCTTACTCCTGGTGGTATGGTTTTAGACACCAGCAGCTGAGTTGTATAAATTAATCATTATGGTTGCTGGTGAGGATGGCGGTCAGTATGGTTGCTGACCAGCTGCTTTCCCTCGTGTGTTTTCTTTTTCGGAGAGCCTTTTTCTGGCCAGGCTGGTTGTCCCAAGCCAGCTCAAGAAGGGAAAGAAAAGGGGATACTGCACAAGTTGTTGTTTTGCGCAAAATCCACCAACACCGAAACAATGTAATGTTATAGGCTGTTCTAAATCAGTGTCGTTTCTGATGCATGGAAACTGTGGTATGTAACTGAATCGGAGTTTTGCTAACATTCAGCTTATATAGCTCAGCAGGTCAGGCAAGCAGAGTTGATGGTAGGGTTGGGCCAATAGACAATGCCTTCGTCCATCGGCTATGGCTGACAGATGGTCGATGGTTGAGCAGGCATTGTGATTGTAAAACCCTGCCCCCCCCCCCGGCAAAAAAATCTAAGTCGCCTAAAAAACACAGAACTCATTTTTTTCCGTATTTTTCCACCCGTGATCCGTTATCATGGCAGCATGTGACCGCTTGTGGGCTTGTCATTGACGCAGCCTATTAAACAACCGAAACCAACATCGGCACCCTGTGTGTTCAATGCTGCTTTACCTTGTCCGTGCTTATAAAATATCCACCACGACATGTAACGTCATAGGCTACCAAGCTTTAAAGCCTAGTTTACACTACGCGATTTTTAGCACGATTTGCCGCTCGCCGAGCTCATTATATGTGAACTACACAACACATCAAAACGGCTCCCAGACACATTTCAGACACATCCACGCCGACGTCTGCCAGATATCTAGCATACGAAATATCTGGAGGAGTCGGCCAACTTGACATCCACATCCAGCCAATGAGAGCAGGCAGCTGGCAAAGCAGGCAGCTACTTTTTCACCACAAAACACTTTTTACTCACCTCCAGCTCTCTCTGTAGCTCAAACGATCTCTGCTACCTGCATCTGCTAATCCATTCTTTGAGTTTTACTGAGAAGCCCTGACAGCAGCAAGGGGGTTGGATAGATGGAGAAGTGGGAAGTGATGGATAAAAAAAAAAGCATTGGGTAGAAAAATTAAGATGTGCCTAGTTATTGAGTGAGATCTGTAAGAGCAAATGAGATGAAGCTGTGTGTCCTTTTTTTGTGTGTTTACTGAAACTGTTAGCTGGGTGTCTCTAGGCAGAAGTAACCACCACACTCATTGGTCTCCTGCACTTCCCCTCTACCGCTCAGTGGCTTTCACACTCTGCAGAAACGTGAGCCTGAATAAATTGTCACACGCTCACAGATTATCTTCCCAGGATGTTATTTTGTGCAGGGAGGATGTTTGAAATGCCAGTCACAGACACACACTGCACCCTCCCCCATCCTCTCTCCTCTCTCCCACACACAGGCTTTTATAATGTACCGTTGAGCAGCAATGGATGAGTGCAGTATAGTATTGCAGAGCTCTGCGGGGCTTATTTTTTTGTGTTTTTTTAAGTGTGCGAGCATGCCGGCACACATTGTGACAGTGTGGCGTAACGAGCCAACACGTGAGCTGTTCTCACAGGGAGACTTTATGGAGAGGCTGATATAAAGCACAGCTATTCACACCATCCTGCTTGTTCCCTTCAAACCCTCCCCTCTGTCTTTCTCAATGAGCACCTTCCTCTTTATTTCCTTTCAGTCCCTTTTCTAGTCCTTTCTCTCCAGCTCTGTCCCTTCTCCTTATTCCCTTTTTTAAAAAAGCATCCAACCTCCTCTGCTAACAGGGAGAGATGAGACATCTGAGGCATGGAGGGAGGGAGTTTGAGCTCGGCCGAGGCATTGACAGAGTAGTGAGACCCAGCAGGGGTGTGAGCAGCTAAATATAGAGCGCCTCTTTGGAGCGGTGATGATGTCACAGGCCAGAGAAGAGAGGAGAGGCAAACGGGGGGAAAAGAAGAGCTGCAAGTCTTAGAGGCAGCAGTCACTTTTGCAGGTCAATAGTTAGTCATGGCCTTGCCCTCTCACTATTTCACCAAACACAAAGAGCTGTGTTTTAGATATTACAGAAGCAACAGAAAACATAGCAGTCGGCTTTTTGACGTTATTATAGGTGCATGATCTGTTATATTGTAGAACTGCAGTAGTAAGGACTGAACTGGCGATGCCAATCATTTGGCAAAATATGGCATGTTCAGTAATGATAGGTACCTAATCTAAATGATAGGTAATCTAAATTTAAACTGCCAATATTCTTTGTAGAAACACGGAATTGCAAAACTATGGGGAGATTGCACGGTCCACATGTGGCATTTCACATAAACAGTGTGACAGGTCCACACACAGTCACCCCACCTTTCATATCAGGGAGGCTACCTTTGTTGCCCAGCACTCGAGAGATAGCTGTGGTTACGTGGAAGCATCTGTAATAGGTTGCAATAAGAGGAAATGTGGAGGACAGCTCTGTGTGCTGCAGTAAGACCTATGCGCATAGGTCTTACTGCACATACATATCTTTACTCTTGTGTGTTTTTCTCAGATAGGGGTGTAGCATAACACAGCACAGATGACAGCTACTACAGAGAAGCGTAGAAATTAGTGAGACACACGTGACTGTCACTGAAATATACATTTAAGATTTGTGTTATAGTAATATAGGAATAGAGGGCAGGGTTTGCCAGTAATCCAACAGAGCCTTTTTATCAGTGTTAGCTTTTGCCAGGTCAGGACCAGCAAGGCTTTTATTGCAATGCGGCAGCTGCAGCACAAAGCCAGGGACTATTCCTATTGATCACTAAGCCTGATGGATTCTTAAGTACAGAAGGTTGGCTTGTCTGGTTGGAGTTGTCTTACATCATCTGCACTGACCCAACTTGTTCACGCTGATAAGCTGACTACCTTTTAGAGAATCCCAATAGCAAGTCTACCAACAGCATGTGACCAGAAAAAAAAAGTCCTGACAACTAAAAGGTTAATTTTTAAACAAGCTGTACATTTTTTAGGTGGAAAGGATCACCAAGTACATGACATCTCATTGAGCTAAGCAACGCTGAACTGGACTATGCACTGAACCTTTTGTGTTGGTAAACATGACGGCTGTATAAGTGGAAAAACTTGGCCTCTTTATGGCCCATCTTCAAACTGAGGAGTGTCTTCCACACAGTGCTTTCCTTTCTGTTGTTCTCACCATCTTGCTCTGTTGTTGTTCCTTTTTATGAGTACACTATGTTACTTGTTGTTCTTCACCTAGCAACATGGTTTAGCACAGCATTTAAGCTTTCTAAGGACTTACAACAGCTTGGCCTTAAACAGCAGTGGTCACTCAGCAAGAATGCAGTTTGGAAATAAAGTGGTGTGACTTGTTCAGTATGAAAATGTCCTTGCCCTCATTATACCTTGTATATTACATTTAAATTTGACTCTTGTGAAAATAGAAGATACTACGCTATGTGAAGTGTTTCTGTTTTTCAGTCATGCTGAATTTGGCTTGGGGGAAGCATAAACCCTATATTATTGTCTGTGGGTGTGCATGGGCATGCACATGTCCCTCATGTGATCTGATGTAGTGTGGCTTTCTTGTGTAGGTTGCTAGGCAACATGCTGTAGGATTCTCAGTCATAATCTTTGATTTTAGCTCAGAGAGACGGAGACGAGCGAGCGGAGGAGGAAGCAAGAATGAGTGTGTTTCAGAGTGCACGGCTAAGCCCTCCGAAAAACACATTCAGAGCTTTAACAAGCTGTGCAACTGTGGTCGCAGTGAATTAATGGTTGCCTTTATACATTTCATGGTTTCCTTTATTTTTGTGCTACTTACAAAAAACTGTTTTGTTGCCGTCATCTTCTTGGAACTGTTGTGTCACACTCTTGTGTGAGCAACAAGAAAATTCATGATTTATTTTTGTGGGGTCAGGATTAGGATTATTGATTAGAAGAACTGAAACCAAGAAGTGGTTTCAGTTCAGTTGTTGTGACCTCCACCTCTCTGTGTGTACTTGTTTAAGAAATTAAGAGGCAACAGAGAAAGAATAAAACCTATTCATACAGTACCTCGCACTTGCTTTAAGTTGATTTTTTTGATATCTTTTTGCCTCTACTGGAAGGATTTATGAATAAAGGTGATTATGCACAGTGGAAGGGGAATTTTAGTTGTCTTATCATGTAGTAATCCCTGCTAAGAATAAATGCACTCATGCAGAACAGTAACAATCTCTTCCTCCATCACATATCAAGTTGGTCCCCCTCACGTTTTTCTTTTTAAATCGGCTGGGAAAGTGTCTACCCTCAGCCCTTATCGTGGTATCATTCTGCCTTGTTTACACTTGTTTCATTTTTAGCTTGAGACTCAATATTCTGAAAGCATTATGGTCGGACTACATTCAATATCAAATGCTATTCAAATCCACTTTCCATGGTGTCAGAATAGTATCTGTGGTATGATGTTCAAATTTATTTATATAGCACATTTAAAAACAACACTAGTTGACCAAAGTGCTTTCCACAATAGACAACAAATATACATATATTACCGTGATACTAACAGTATCAGATTATCTAATGTCTACAGTTGGATGGTGTTTTCACAGACTTATCAAAAGTTAGATAGAAATAGAAAACAAACTGAAGAAGCGGGGAGCGGGATATGGAGAGCTGTTTTGAAGCAGGCCAGACAGAAAGTAGAGAGATGGAAGAGGTGGAGACAGGCTCATTGTGAGAACAAGTAGGTGAGCTTTAGAGAAGGCAAGCTGAGAGAAAATAAGGATGGAGGAAAGCAGCCGAGTGACGGCACAGAGGTGGTGTGTGTAGGCTGATGAGCTAGCTAGCACCCTAGCTGTAATGAAAAGCCTTTGTGTGCTTAATAAGAGTGCTGGCAGCGTTCCAGCAGCTCTGGCTAGTGTAGGATTAGGCTTGGACAATCAGGACTGCAGGATCAAAACAAGGGGCAGGAACACCAGGGTCATTCTGCTTGCTAGGATACCATCTGCCCCGCTTGCCTGCCTGCCGCAGTCAGGGGGAGGGGAAAGCGAGAGAGAGAGAAAGAGCTAGAGAGAGGAATGGGGGAAGGGCAGACTACAGCTCTACAGGCAACAACAATGTTGAGGCAGAGTTAGGCAGCTCTGTATGCAGGTCAGCTTTGCTGCTCCGTTCAGCATGCAGTACTCTGCTTGCATATGCACATATGGAAACCTGAAATGAATGCCTGTGCACCGATATCATCTGCAGATGTTTGCAGATAGTAAAGTGTCTTTGCTGGACCCTCACACAAAAACAGACAGTTTCAATTCTAGTGGCTTATCCTGGTATTGAAATACATCAACTTAAATAATAATGATAATATATGTTACCTTGCCTCGAATATTATTATCAGATTTGGGTGAAATAGACTTCCTTTTATTGATATCCACATGTTTATGCAGAAATTAGTTTGGGAATTTCACTCGATTTTACAAATTGCCTGTTTTGTTTTGATCTGTTCTGACCATTCTGAGAATTACCATAATGAGTTTTAGAGAGGTTTAGTCTATAAACTGTTTGGCTCTATCAGTTCACGTGTACACATTTAAATGTAATATTCTTACGCACACTAACAACTGCAGTAATTGCATACGCAGATCTTTATAAGAAGTATTACCGCTGCATGCTTTTTTTTCTCCTCCTTCCTCCCTTCCTCTTGTTCTGACTTGGCAAAGAGATGCTTTATAAGAAAAATTGTTCATGTCTAGGGAAGGGTAGTATAACAGGAAACTGCATAAATATGGATAAATATGTTTGTCTTAGGGTGGAGGGGTCTCTTGGACCACTGAGCACATTTCTAAGGCTCTTATGGGATGTAGTTTATTCCAACATCATCATGCTATCAGAAACTAAGCTGCCTCTTTCATTTTATGATGAATACTCTAAAGCAGAGCAGACTAAACACTTTCACAAATTTCTTTCCTCTGATTTTTCCCCTTATATCCCTAATTTCTCCTTACCTCTTCAACCAGCTTCAGCCTTGTGCTTTCCCTCGTTCTCTAGTCTCAGACACAACATTTCCTGCAGGCCCCATTACAAACACACACACACACACCCCCTACCCCTCTCTCTCTTTCTGTTTTCACACGTACACACACAAAGAAACACACAGAGCTCAGAGTAGGGGTGGCTGTGGCTGATTGGTTTTGTCCCCCCCACCCCTTGTGTTGATGTTTTAAGGTTGTGTCCACCACCATGTGCCATGCTTGGCCTCCACACAGCATTGTTGGAGCGTTGTTCATGTTGAGGCTCCCTAGCCTTTACGTGAACTCTGATCTTGTGGTTAGCATGCTCCAAATTGTGTACCTTTGCTATTTCAAGCTTATTACTTGGTATATGTGTGGTTTGGCGTTTCCATGACCGAAGTAAGACAGAGCTAATTCAAGGTTTTTTTTTTTTTCTTATCATCCAGCCGGATTCAGTAGCAGACTGTGTGCTGGGGAGGTTGGAGGGAGAGGGTGAAAGATATAATAAGGATGGGATGACGGAGCAAAGGAGACAGGTTGAGGTAAAGAGACAAGAGGACAGACAGACATGCTAAATTGAGGCTGAGGTTGTGGGTGGTGGCTGAGGAGGAGGAGGAAGAAGAGTGGGGAGGAGGCACGACTGATGTAATGTGTAACAATATCCGTGCTCTGTGTAAATGCCTGCGTGCACCCTTAGTGTGTATGCGTGTCCGTGCATTAGTACTGAGGGCCAGCCTGCTGGCTCTCATCAATAATTCACCAGTCCTTTTAGTGCGTCTCCCCTTCTTCTTACATCCCCTCCCCCAGCTGCCTCCTCTGTCCTCCCTCATCTCCCCTTTGCCCATCTCCTAAACACCACCTGAAAACACACACACACACGCCCTTCATTATGTGCCACACTCTTGTTAGCCCATTCCCCATCCCTGTACTATGAAGTCTAATTAGAGACAATTAGTGGTGAAGACTTTTGAAACACATTCCTAGCAATGCATACAATCACTTCATGATTTCTGTAGTTCATTTTATGAGGCTTGTGGTCCGGGGGGGGTGAGTGTATGAGAGCTAGTGGAAAGAAATGTATTCAAAGAGATGATGTAGTTGGTTGTTTTGGTTGCAGCCATACTGTGCGTGGATGGTAGTTTACAGCTCTTTGGCAGAGCTCCCATGGCTGCATTTATTGGTGATGCAGCGCAAAACAGAAAGAGAAAGAAAGGAGACAGTCAGGGGAAAGGAGTTCTGCCTCTTCATTACAGAATAGTGTTTTTTCAGTAATTTGGTTTTAGTAATTTAATTTGTCCTTTGCATTCAGTTGTATGAATCACTTGCAATGCCATTTCTTAAAAGCTTGTTACTGTAGTGGCTCAAAGAATGCACTGTAACACATTTTACAGCCAAACATACTCTGCATGTATATACACTCACTGGCCACTTTATTAGGTACACCTTGCTAGTAACGGGTTTGACCCCTGTTTGCCTTAAAATCTGACTTAATTCTTCGTGGCATACTTTCAACAAGGTGTTAGAAACATTCCTCAGAGTCCTTGGTTGCAGTTGCTGCAGATTTGTCAGCTGCACATCCATGATGCGAATCTCTCGTTCCACCACATCCCAAAGGTGCTCTATTGGATTGAGATGTGGTGACTGTGGACACCATTGGAGTACAGTGAACTCATTGTCATGTTCATGAAACCAGTTTGCGATGATTTTAGCTTTGTGACATGGTGCATTATCCTGCTGGAAGTAGCCATCAGAAGATGGGTACATTGTGGTCATAAAGGGATATACATGACCCTCACCAGATAATTTCTCTTTTTCGGACCATTCTCTGTAAACCTTAGAAAGAGTTGTGCGTGAAAATCCAGCAGTTTCTGAAATATTCAGACCAGCCAGTCTGGCACCAACAACCATGCGTTCAATATCACTTAAATCCTCTTTCTTCCCCATTCTGATGCTTGGTTTGAACGTCAGCAAGTTGTCTTCACCACGTCTACATTCCTGAAGGCATTGAGTTGCAGCCATGTGATTGTCTGATTAGCTATTTGTGTTAACAAGCAATTCAACAGGTGTACCTAATAATAAAGTGGCTGGGCAGTGTATACCTACACATATCAGGGCTCAACGTTAAACTTTTTTGCAAGTGGCCCCACCGGGCCAGTGGGTTTGAAACATACTGGCTCAAAGACAATTTTTACTGGCCCTCCCTCCAAAAGTTATTTATCAGTGTTAGAACAAAACTAAAGACTTCTAAGTTATGTTATAGCCTACTGTTAACATGTTTAATCGGTTATTAAATACATCCTGGATATAAATTTTTTTTATTAAAATGTAATCACAGTTGAAATTATAAAAATTAAAAACGTTAACAAAAAAGTGTACTTTTAAAACAAAAAACGTACTAACCGACTCAAACATGACGTGCTCTCTCCCCCTGCTGACAGCCATTTCGTAAAAAACTACACAGAGCAGCGGAAACAAGTCCCCTCTATTCTGATTGACAGATTACCATGGTAGTGACCTGTCAATCACAAGGTAGTCACGCCCAAAAGCATATGCTGCATTTCCCCCTTAAGACCATAATTTACTCAATGAACAGCATGTTGTGTTGAAGAATACTTGAAACTAGCACCTGAGACTATAAATTCATCCACAGAAAGAATATTATAGTGTTTTTAAACTGCCGGCTACTTGAAATAGACCCTCAGGGAACCGCGACATGTGTGCAGTCGTCAGCAGCACAGAATGCCCGCAAAACTCTGCACAGGACCGGTGAATGAGAGAGCGAGAAAACAATAAAACAATAAGCCCCAGTTTAGCTGGAAATTTTTATATATATAACACACACACACACACACACACACACACACACACACACACACACACACACACACACACACACACACACACACACACACACTTTTTTACTTATTACTCTAGACACTATACGTTTAGTGTGAAACATGTAGGCAAAATTATACTTTAAAAAGTGTTTTATCTGCAGATGCTGAGTTCTCTGGCCTTGATTTAGTGTTGGCCAATAAGGTTGTAACTGAAGATTTCTTTAAAAAGTCTTCACACAGCAGTACTTTAATTCTAAAGTAAAGTCTCCAAAGGTTCATTCAAACCAGTGTAAAGTAATGGGCCTCAACACCAGAACACTGTTAAAACCCATACACCCTGATCTGAAAACAAGTGCGTGTGATGTAGCGTAGAATTTGAATGCCAGGCTCTTGTGTTGTCCCATTTCCAGAATGTTAGCTTTACCCTCTGTGTTACCACTTTTCCTTGTTCTCCTTTGCTTTCCCTCTGCGCCTCTCACCAAAGCTACTACTCCCCCCTCTCTTCTCCCAAACAGGCCGACCCAGCTCAGGCCCACATGCAGTGTGAAAACTGCTCCATTGTATTGGAAAATCTGTGGGAGGGACAAAAGAGGAGGAGGAACAGGGTGCAGTGGTGGAGGTGATTAGGAAACCAGATCCACGGCTCCGCTTCAAAGGGAACTGGATCTCTCTGCAGTGCTTATTGATCAGCCAGGAATATTGCTGGCCTCCTTGGTGTTGGGAGTGAATTCAAGCGGAGATATCATGGAGACACTGCACTGCCTCCACCTACATTTACATCACAGTGCTTATCAGTTTTTTGTAAGACAGTGCCTGTAGCTTAGCATGCAGGGGATACATGTTGGTTGAATATTTGCTTGCTGTGTGCCTGTTCAGACCATAGACTAGTTGGACTGTCTCCCAGCATGAGCCTTGTATGTCTGCGCTAGTCCAGGTTTCAGTGCATTTTGCTTTAACTGTAAATTTTGATAAATGTATTGGCTGGGCTTTCTGTATGTCATGAAGTGCAGAGATCAAGGGAGGCAACAACAGTGACAGCCATTGTATTATTTAACTCCCTCTTTCCTGTCCTCTCATTTTCTTTTCCATCCTAACGTTATCTACCCCCTCTTCCTTTCCTTTTTTCCCCCTTCCCTCCCTCCCAGAGAGAAGGCACATGCAGAGCCAAGTAAACACTTTGATATGCGGAAGGAATCTCTCCCACCCCCCCACTGCCTTCTCTTTCTCTCACTCTCTCCCCACAGCCTATGTAGGTCATCATGACTCACTCCTTTATGCTTCAAAAGCCGGATCCCTGCTCGGTTGCTCTATCTTGAGCCCTCTCACGTTCAACGTTGTGTAAGAGAAGTGTGTTTGGCTGTTTGAGTGTGCAGTCAAGGGAGCTACAGTGAAGCATTTTGTGTTTGAAATTGGTTTTCTGCTTAATTTGTGCTCCAGAATGTCATAAGTGTTAAATCATATGTTCTTTTTGTTTCTCTGGCAGTGGACATAGCTTTCATCTGCAGAATCCATTTTTTAGAGTAAAATCTATACAAATATGTAACTACCAGTCCTGCTTGCCTGTCTTCTTCTTTGTACACTGCATTCACTCTGACCTAGATGCTGAATCCATCAGCTGCGGCAAGCAGATTTAGTATTGCGTCAGAAATAAAATGCTTAGGCCTATTTCCAAATTTTAGTTTTTCAGAGTGACAATTTAACATCGTCTTGTTGTGAATTTCTTTTTCTGCTTTGTTATAGGCAGGTTGTTCACCTTCGATTTTGTATACATCTATACACCTTCACTTCGTACTGTTTTAGATTAGTATTATAAATTCTCACTGTTTTTAAGCCCTTTGGACATTGTGTGACCATGTTAATCAATCCGAAGGGGTCAAATCCAGGCCAGTGCGCACTGCACATCTGTTGCTGGTGCTTGCTTTTACTAGTCCTCCAGCCTGCTACCTGCTGGCTGATTAGCTCACTGTTTGTGTGGGCACATGTTGTCTAATCCCTGTCAGGGATTGTTTAGCCATGTTTTAGTGTGGAGGGAAGCCCTTTATTCTGTGGTCCTTCCACACATGGCAGACTATCTGCATGCGAATGCTGCTTGGCTCCGGCTCTGAAGACCCCACCCTGTTGAACACCGGGGCCTCTTGACATGCGTGTGTGTGTGTATGTGCACGCATTCGTGTGTCTGCATTGTCAAAGAGAAGGAATTTTTCTGTGAATTCAAAACATTCCTTTTGACATTTTTAATTTGGTGTTGGCAGATGAGATGAAACTGAGTTGCCAGTATCATCTTGTGTGTGTGTGTGTGTGTGTGTGTGACAGACAAAGTTTAAAGGGTATGGTCAACTGCTAGGCCATTGCTGTTCACCTAAATTGTTCATTTTCAGAAAGCTAGGGCCCCAGGAAACAGGCATTTCCCTGAGATATTATACTCATTCTGCATGTACACTTATAAACAAACATGTATAACCTTCTTTCTTGTTTTCTGTCTTCAATTAACTAGTTCACTTATTTTAAACAGATAAACATCAGCTAAACCGCACCACATCCATTCAGTATTCTGAATCAGAAAACACAGATAGGCATAGCCTACAAGCCTAAAGGCTACTAAAGAGAAAGACAGCACTTCTCGGACTGGGTAATGGCAGAGAAGGCCAGTTCATATGAAGTGAGGGCAATCTGCAAACTGATGCATATGCTCTCTTGTCAAGGAGGCACGAGCAGTCTTTTTTTTATGGCGCTCATGTGAGACAAGCTAGATTCGCTGGTGACAACAGCTACATATAAAGGAGGGCTTTTGTCATAAATAATGCATGTTTGTGATTGGCTTTTACTGACCACACAGGAGCGCTTTGCTGGCTTTGAGGATTTATTGTGGGGAAAAATGTTTTTTATTTGCCTGATTTTTTATTTTTTTATTTTTTTCAGGTTTTAAATTGTATGTATTTGTAAAAAGAACTGTGGGCCACTCTCTCTTGATTGGCGGCCGTAGTTGGCTCGCCAGTTGAATAGGCCTCTGCCAGGGGCTGCGGTCTGTCAGAGGCGTTTACCAGCTCACTGTCCTGACCCAGATCCAAAATGGCCTTAGCGTGTCACATGTGTGTCCTTTTGTCCTCCCCTCTGCTTTCATATTGGCCAGACCTTAGATGAGGAGAAAAGAGTGCGCGGGGGTTTCTTTCTTTTTCTTGTTTTATTTTTTTTTTTGATGAGTCACTCAACCGAACAAAAACAGAAGGAGGGGTGAAGGGGAAAAAAATACAAAGCCCTGCAGCCCTGCCCCCCCCCCTCCAGTGCTTCCTGAAAACACTGATATTACATCACATGGCTGACAGTTAAGAGTGTGTCTAGAAGTCTTAATGGTGGTCAACCGTTACATGCAACATTATGCCATAACATAAAAGGACATGCTTTGAGGACATTTAAATCGCCAGGCTAGCACAATAGAGCGAGAAGCTGAGGAGGATGTGCATCTGTGTGCAAGATGAGGAGGGGGGTTGGGTGTGCCATGTTAAAATGGAAGCTTTGTGGAGGAAACCTGAGTAGGCTGGGTTTTGGGGCTGTACATTCACACGCATGTATCATCTATCCCCTTTCCCTAGCCTCAATGCCCCCCTTGTCCTCTAAACTGCCTAGCCACATTGGACCCCCTTGCAACCACTCTTCCACTATTAAGACCAGAAACAGGGCCTTGACAAATGACTCTTCTTCAACAACCTCTGTCTTTGACACAGTCCAAGCAAGGTTCATTTTAAGTTTGGTATAATCCTGTTCAGTGCACTGACGTGCAGTCCAACCTTTCTTACTGTCCAGTATTCTGTCTTTGCCATCAACCTCTTTTCTGTAGCCCCGTCAACAAATTCTATTCCCTTCCGTTACATTTGTGTGTTCTCCACCAGTGTTTCGTGTGTTATTTTAGTAGTAGTCTGTCTCGCTGGCATGGGTAAATAGAAAAGTGTGCCAGCAGTGTAAACTTTCCAAATTTTGCCATAAGGCATCATCATGACTTGCATTTCTATTATGTAGTTTTCTCCATCTTCTGTCTCTCGTGCATCATCTTCAAAGTAAGTTTTCCGTGAGAGAGTGGGCGTTTGCACTGGGCCCATCAACAGGAAATTCCAGCCTTGGAGTGTGGGGGTAGCGGGTGGCTGAGAGAGAAGTGAGGAAGACCAGGAGTTTGTTTGGCAGCTTTTCGAGAGCACCCAATGGTCTCTGACTGGTTCAGTCTGCATGAGAACTCCCACTGGACAATTGAATGGGAAACATAAAACAATATCCTCAATACTATTTTTGCATCAGCTCTCTCTTTATTTTGTGTGTTGTTGTTTTTTTACTATTTTAACCTCAGCTCTTTCCCTAAATTTGGTTTGCGTGCCGTTGTTTTTTTAACTCTAATTACCCCTCCATCATTCTTACCATAATTTATTGGCCTGCCTTTAGTTTCCACAGAACATGCTTGTCTTATTTGTGCTCATATTCTTCCAGCTTCGTCATTGTTGCTGAGATGACTAAGCTGCTTTACCCACCACTGTTCTAAAGTCTCAAAGTACTCTAACTTCAGCTATTATGTTCACAGACATTCTCATTTCAAGTTTTTAGGAATACATATTTTACCTAGTTTACTAAATCCATAGCGGATTATTTTAATGATATATAATAATAATAATTTACACAATACAAAATCCATATCTTTTCCTCAATGAAGCATTTGAAAAATGTTCATGAGTGACCCCAAATTAGGTATTTGTATCATAATTTAAGTGAACAAACCTATCTAGTGATTCTGTGGTTTTTGTTGGTGGACATAAAGTAGAGGAGATTAACCATGCAGGGCAGATGTAGCACTTGAAGACTAACAATATTCTTTTGTCAGTGAAAAGAGCTGTAGCCAAGAGCAAGTGCCTGTTATCAAGAGGAAACATAAAATAAGCTAACCTGATCTCCTGACAACACACTTCAGTCTTACTGGATTTATTTTACTCCAGTTGTTGAAATGAGCTGCTCAGGAAAGACCATTGTCCCCGGGATGCACAAATAGTGTTGTTAAAACTGTCAGCCAAGGGAATCTGACATTTTTATTCCACTAGTAGATACGATGTCGCTCAGAAGGTCTTTTAACTTTGGTTTCAACAGTGTCTGAAGCTTGTGTAAAGCACTGCTTGTCCCCAAAGACTACCGCTGATATCATAGCTGCAGCAGTACAGCTACGATGCCCGTTAACGTCGGTTGCACTGCTTTCTTGGCTGCACTGGGAGCTGCTGCGAGACATTGGAGCTGATAGTGTAACATTAGCATGAAGCATTAGGACAACTAGCTAACTTGGCGAGCCGACAAAATGCACACTGCTTTTTCCATAGTATTACTTTGTTGTGCCTCACTCATAGCGCCAGGCAGGCCTCACGTGAGCTACGTAATCTATTTATACAAGAGTGGTAATATAAAGATATACAGAGCAAGGCAGCACACACCTATAACTCTATCTCACCTCCTTTCTTGCTTTGCCTTGTCTTACAACAAAACCACATGATTTGGGCGCTACTCCCCACATATCATCTCCTACATTATTGGGTCATATATTTTTTCACGTGAATAATAAATCATTGATTCATCAAATCAACATCCCCAATCCATATTGGTAAATCTAATGGGGTCAGGGAAATATGTCCATTGTTCTTAAATATAAATGGCTATTCATTTCCCACATACATAGTGTTATAATTTATGCGTGTTCCAGAAATTGCATAATATAAATTTGCTGGAATATCATGTTTTGACTTAAGGACACAACAGAGCTTGGCACCAAGAAAACAGTTGATGCTCACTGTGTATGACATTATCATTAAAAAACTGCATTGGTGCTTAAATTCCTATCAAAGTTCGATATTGGGTAATAACCTTGTGAAATGAGGAATTGAAAAGGGAAATGGCCCAAGCTATGAAAATCACTGCTGTTTTCTATTAATATGATTGACCCTTTTTCTTCTTTCTCATCGTAATATATCCTTTTTATCCCTTCTCTTCTCTCACATGAAAACAGTTTGTGTTCCCTCTGTGGTAGGGCTGCACTGGGTTATGGGTTAAAACTTTAATTGGCTAAATTGCACACACATGTTGACAGCTGTTGTCTGGAAGCGTGTTTGTTTGTATCTGTTTGTGCACATCTGCATGCAGGCTCAGATGCAAAGAAGTGATACCTTGTGAACACCGGAAGAACAATTCCCTCAGGGCAGTGCCTCTTTCAATTATTGCAGTTTCCGTTTAGGACGAAGATGAAGACCCACACACACAAACACACACACACACACGCTGAGATAAACAGATGCTAATTCAAAACTGCATGCAAACTGGTTGTGTTGCTGCTTGGCTTAAGCATGAAGCCGCATTCAGACCAAACGCGAATTTTCGCCTTGCAACGCTTTTACTCGCATGAGTACATTCGCTGCAAGTGTTCACACACAACACGAGAAAGCGATTTTAACGCGATAACATGAATAAATACAACTCGCCGTTACTACAGCTGTATGAACCCAAAGTACACATTTTGCTTTGATTAAATAGCAATAAATGGATCAAACTGATGCCGAAATAACTACAATATGATGCAGTTTTGTTAAACACATGAATTCATACTTTGTCAGGTCTGTCAGCAAGACAGCAGGTGTTTGTTTTCTGGATTGATCAGGGCTATGCTATGCTAACTTGGTCCCAGTAAAGTACGGTAGCTGGAATAAAGTTACATACACATGTTTTCTGAACTCACCAGGTAGTTCAACCTCCTCACTTTTTTTTTCTCCCTGGCCCCCTCCACACAACACCCTGAAGCTGTCTGTGACGAACGGACAATCTCAAGGTTGATAGGCTATCGCGACTCAGCGTCATGCGAATTCCTTCGCGTTGGCTTCGCTTCGCGTCAGCTGCACCAGCCCCTTCGCGTCTCTTCGTGCCGCCCAACAGGAAATCGTGCTCTACGCGTCTTTGCATTGACTTTGTATGTAAACTCACCGCCCCGAACGCTCACTTTGCTTTTGGTCTGAAAGCACCATTAGGTCAACTGGAGAAGGCTAGCTAGTAATAGTCTGTTGGGGTCAGATGAATTTGCCAACTTTTATACTGCAGGTCGAGGGATATTGAGTGTGTGTTCTCCACTTCCACTACTCCCTAGCTGGTTTGGGACGTCGCTTTTTATATGGCCAAACTTAACAGGCAAGGGTGTAGGGCAGGGGTATTCAGTTAGAATTCAAAGAGGTCCAGCTAGAGAAAATTTCCTGAAGCAAAGGTCCGGAACATCAAAATGACTAACTTGCATTATTATGTAGTACCATAACGTATAGTTGTATCAACGTATGTTTTTAGTCAACAACGGACTGTCAAATCAGATTTTCACATCAAACTGGAGAGATAATAAATAACTACTCTAATAATAAATTCCAAATTTAAGTAAAATAAAATGCCTAATAAAGTATAGTCTTAACCAATTTTAAATTAAACACTCAACACATCATAACAAATGAACAGCTGTAATTCCTCCTCTTCTCTTTCATTCCCTCTTACAGAGCTATCACTCCTACTTTGTCTTGTTCCGTGAGAAACGTGAGCTCTAGTTTGTCCTGGAAGCTAGCATCGGAGATCTATGAGATATTCTGGTGTTGAACGGCCCGTAGAAGGAATGTACATGTATAAATCTGTACATTCTTGATTAAAAGCCATGTGAAATCTCTTTTCCCTTTCGTCTCCTCAATTCATGTGTGTTTCCAAAACGTCTTTGGTGAATCTCGTGGACTCTACTCGTAACCATCGGAATGCACAGATTTGATTGGCTGAGCAGCGTCACATGAGACGATTGGAGCACATGCAATTGGTCTGTGAGTTTCCCGGGCCTCTAAACCAGTACAGTAAATGCTACAAAAGCTGCGCGCGGTAAAATAGAAATGCTCCGTCACGAGGTAGTAAGTTTCAATAATAAATCGGCTGTAGGTCGGTGGTCCGGAGAGGACAGCGGCTGGGTCCGCATCCGCCTATTAGTGACCTCTAGTGTAGGGGATCATAGGATTGAGCCTTTATCTTTATTTGACCGGAGGACCCTCTGTGCTCACAGCTAGCACATGTTCCTCCAAGCTATGTTTCTCTTTGACTGGACAAAGTGTATTTTGGGATGACACTTAAAGCCAAAAGTCTCATAACTTCAGTTATGCCACCAGGGTTTTTCCTGGTTCAGAACAGGCCTTTTCGGGGTGACTTTGCACGACAGTAAACATGATCAGTACGCGTTCAGTAAAGGCAATGAGTTAAGCCTAGTTCAGATTACACGTTTTTAAGCCTGATTTGCTGGTCGGTGAGCTCAAATTTATAATTGCTATCTTTATAATAACAAACAACAGCTGTTTCGTGTGTAGGTTCGCGTCATTTCCCGTCACATTTCACGTGTGTTTTCTTGACAAAACGTGGTTTGGAGACCAGCTCCGGGTGACACAGCCGCTGTCGGCTCGTGTAGTGTGTGTGTCATATAGTGTGAACGACACAACGACTTCAGGATCCCATCACAAGACGGCACGGCCATTGGCTGACGTTGAAAGTTGTGTAGTCTGTGTGGTGTATAATAAATGTGCATTTGACTCATAACAGTATAGTCTGCACAAGCCTTACTTTATGACCGAAATATATGCGTTTTCTTGTTATTTCTGACCATATAATAAACAGAATGTATTTACAACCTGGAGGAGTAACGAATATAAATTAGTGTATTAAAATATATACAATTAAATAAAGGGTTTAATTTTGGTATAATGTGTTTACAGGTTACACTTTATTTGGATAGTCTGCCTAGATTTTATTTATTTTCTGTTTTCTGATATTACACCACTGTGGTTAAGGTTTGATAGGGCTAACATTTGTGTCTTCTTTATAAGTTCAGATTATAGTGTAGGCTACTATATAACTTCCAATTACTATATTAATTCCAGTTAGACAAAACTGTTATTTGATTTTTGTGGGTTGTTCTCAGTCCTTAAATTATTGTGCAAGAAAAATGCTCTGTGTGGTGATTAGGCTTTCATTTGTTAATGCAAAGTACTAACTTGTCAATAATAAAAACTATGCAAACAGAACGAGTTCCACATTTCAAAAGTTTGCTGTAGTAGGTCAAACTTTTTTTTATTTATTTATTTTTTTAAATGTCCCACCTACTCCAGGTGGTCGCTTAATGAAAGTGACACACGGCTACATGAAAGGCACCAAGCTTCTCCCTGCTCTGTCTCAACCGTCAGAGATTAGCAGGCAGGTGAGAACGGGAACAGGTGAGCAAGCATATAACTCCAGACTAGATGTGTAAAATACAGCGGCTGTGAATGGGAGGAGAAGTGAAAGACGTATTTAAGTTTATGTTCTGCTTGCTCAGCAGTTGTTTGATAAATTGCTATTAAAACACATTCGGAGAGGACTCGAAATTACCTGACCTTATTTGGTCAAATGTGTTTTGTTTTACCAGGAAAGAGAGAAAATATTACAAGACAGATTTAGTTAACGATTTATGTATATTTATTATTTTTTTTATTTTTTTAAGATTGCTATGTAGTCTGTAGTCCTCGTGGAAGTGTCCTGAGATGTCTTAAACAGCACTTGCTCAGACCACTAATTGGAGCCTTTCTGTCCAGTTTGATGAGTTATTGATTGTTCCATTATGAGTGACTGGCCTGCCACAGACCCACTTGGTCAGTTGTTTGTTTGTCTGCTTACCTTTTGGCTTTATTTGTTCTGCATCAGTATTCACTCCACTGAGGTTCAAGTTAGGGTTTGTTTGATGTAGGCTAGCTACAATACAAGTGTCTCATTGCAATCCGGATATGCAGTGAATGCATGCGCACAGCAGCAATGGGTGTGTGTAATAATGGGTTCGACACACCAACAGCTACTTTGGAATAAAAATGTGGCTTCAGTTAAATTTGTATCACACCCTGACCTGAGGGCAGGTACACTAACATGTCGGATGGGATGGAAATCTTTGGGAATTCTGCTAATCGGTTCGATTTTGATCCTTAGTGTGACAATTTGATTCAGAATTGCTTCTCCGGTGCTCCACGGTCTTGTTATTAACGTATCTCCAGTAGTGCATTGCAGCCTCTCTGCTGCAGCACTAGCACCGGGTAAAAGAAACGGATTGTGGTTATTTTCTTCACCCGACCAGAGTTGGTAGGAGTTTTGTAGTGTTGCAGTGTGAGTTGGTCAGCTGGTCTTGTTTTGTCAGTGCTGGAGTTTGGTGTTCCACTCCACTAATGTAAGTTAACTTTGCGTTATTGGGGTACAAAGTAACCACAAAATACTTCTTTCATCTGTCTAATTAATAGGTTATCGAATACAAAATACACCCAAACACATTTTTTAAAGATGATTTGCGAGATAACTCCAGTGTGTACGCGCTGTACATGTTCTGGTTGCTGTACTCTGCTTATGCTGTTGAGTACCGCTTTTTTGGTCCATTAACAGAAACAAAAAACGACTTTTTCTGTGATGACAGTGTAGCATACAAGAAAGATTTAGAAGCTCTTTTAATTGATCCTTTTTTGTGTTTGCCATCAGAAACTTAACTGGACCTTTTTATTCAAGTGGGATAGTCATCTGCACAGCTGGATGGAGATGTGTCTTAAGGAGAATCATTTTTGAACTTGACTTTCATGTGCCACATGTACACACACAACAAACACTGTGAAAAATTTTCTTATTTTTATTTAGAACTTGGACTTGTGTATGTATTTATTAAAAATATGCACATGCACATGCCCTTGCCACAGCCTCAGTCTGGCATCATTTCCCTACCCTCTCTTTAAGCAGGCACCGCCCCAGCACTCAGCTGGCTTTGCTCTGCAATAGCAGGCCTTTCATCCCTCCATCCTTCCATCTCTCCATCCGGCCCTGCCCAGTGATTTATAATTCATCTGGGATCCTGCCTCCCTCTACCCCTCTGCACCAGGACAGCATTAACATTCTGTTTGGTCCCCAGCTACGCTGCACCCACGTGCCTATGTTGTGTGTGTCTGAGGAATGTTTCCTAGGCCTAGCCAGTGAGACTCCTTTTGGAATGGCTATTATTGTAGCTGTATGTGTTCGTTCTGTTCTGGCTCTGCCTCCGTTCCTCTGTCATTGTAGGGATCAGGTTGCTTGGCTGGCTGGCTGGCTGGCTGGCTGCTGTTGGTTCTCCTTCTCCTCTGTCTTCATATGCCAAGTCAGCTGCCTATCCCACCTTCTGGTCCCTGTGTAATAACAGAAAGCAATGCGGCAGAGTGTTTTAGAGAACAGTTCATATATTGGTTGTTGTATCTCAGAGGGGATGTCACCAGTAGTAAGAGTTCATCATAACATGTGACACCTTTTCCCACAAAGTAGACCCTACACAGTTACCAATGACAGACACAGCGTTTACTACACGTCACCAGTGCTCCAGATTAACTTATTCCACAAGAAGCACTAGCTTTTCTCATCACTCTAAAGTAATAAATAGACATTTTGAGAAATGATGTACAGTTTTGTTTAGTCCTTGTGGAAACCATGATATTATGTATTTATTAAGGGGTTCACGATTAATATAATCGCAATCGCGATGTCGTCATGTGCGATTACATAACGTGACACTCTCTTCTCTGTGTGCGCTGCAGTCTGCTCATTATCTCCGCCCACACCAGGCTCTCGAATTTGCCTCTAAAACAGTTAATGTTACGTGCAATCAGACGAAGAAGACTTTTAAGACGTCAGCCTACCGGCGAGATGAGATTTTAACACTATTTTTAAGACATTTTTAATGCTGAATTATATGAAAATTTTGAGCATTATACACTTTATTTCCTGCATTCTGATAATTTTTCTGCACCAGTTTATGGTGATTTTTTATTTTATTTATATAAAGAGAAACACAAAATTCAGGTGGCAGGTGACTATTCAAAATCTATAACTATATATACTATAATGTAACTATAACAGAATCTAAGTCAGTGCAGCTCTGTCATTCTGTGCTGCTTTCAGATCTGTTTCTACTGTAGATCAACTTTTCTCATGTAATATCCCTGCTGATTCATGATTTAGTCTTCTCTCGTCTTTGAGGAATTAACCTCTTTAAATGTGACTGTGGCACCTTTTCACCATAATGATAAATTATTAAACTTTAATTTAGTTATCAGGGCTCAATGTTAAACTTTTTTGCAACTGGCCCCGCCAGGCCAGTGGGTTTGAAACTTACTGGCCTGAAGACAGTTTTTATTGTCCCTCCTTCCAAAAGTGTTTCGTTTATTAAATACATCCTGGTTATAAAAAAAACTAAACAAAAATGTAATCACAGTTAAAATTATAAAAAAATAAAACTAACAGACTCAAACATGACGTGCTCTCCTGCTGCCATTTATGAAAAATGTACACAGCGCAGCGGATACGAGTCACCTCTATCCTGATGAAGAGGTTGCCATGGTAGCAACCATGGTTAGCAACCCTAATATACTAAATGAACATCATGCTGTGTTGAAGAAGACTTGAAACTAGCGACTGAGACTATAAACTCATTTAAAAGTGTTTACTGTGCTAACAAATCAGCTGAGTAGCACCATTTTATCATTATTTCTAATGGAACTCGCCCCCTGCTGGTCGTTAGAGAGAATGCAGCTTTAAGTTCCATGTGCATGGTTTCAGTTTCAACCCAGAGGTTGCCGCATGATTGAGATTAGAGAAATAACATTTGACAACCTCTCGTCACGTACAACTCTGGATTGGACATCAGTGCCCAATCGGGCCAGTGAGTTGCTTGTTCAACTTTCCCGGCGTTACGTTTAACTGGCCCCGGGCCATCGGGCCGCCGTTATTGTCGAGCCCTGGTTATAAACTCCTGGACTCTGATAGCTGATTTTCTGCTCATGTTCAAAGCTTTCTGCACATTCAGAATCTCTCCCACATAGGCTATCTCTGTTCTCTGACATGTCCAGAGAAAAGGCAGAATATTACCAGACTCTCACTCAGACTCTGCTGTGCATTATGTTTTTGATCCGCTGGTAGTAACGTTATCCCCTTCAGACCGTTTGACCAACGCAGTTTCGGAGTGCATGTTGCATGTGAAACCGAAAGTAAATGAAACACTTGATCAGGCAGAGCTCTCACCACAAATCCACACACGTTAACTTCAGCAGCTCATAAAGTGCAGCTCACAGTCCCAGACAGAACAGGCTGCGCTTCAGTTGTTAGATGTTTATGTTGCAAAACTCTACCAGCTACGTTACCACTCGTCACAGCTGTCTGGACTCACGTGCGAGCGGTGCGGTTGATAACTATCAGGGCAAATTAATGTCAGCATATGAATTAATGTAATTTGTGTGAGTCTCGCGAGACAGCTTGTTACCTCACGAGAATTCTTGTCATAATTTAAGTGCAATTTATACTTCTGCGTCAAATCGACGGCGTAGGCTACAGGGCTACGCCATCATACTGACATCCACCTCCTCCAAAATGTAACTACACGTGGAGTCGACGCAGACCGTAAGCTCTGTGATTGGTCGGCTGTGAATCAATATATTTGACAGTCGCAACCTGAGCGAAAAGACTCGTTTCACTATCAGAATGTGATCCATTCGGTCAGTAACATTTGAAAAGGCTACACCAGCCGCACGTTTACAATTTTACCCCCATTTACGATAGCGGAGCGCTAAACCGGAAGTTGGCCTGCTCGGCCGGCAAAAGTCAACACAGTGGACACTGTAGCCCTATTGCCGTCTAGCATTTGGGGGTGTAATTGCAGAATGACAGACACACCTACGCACAAGTATAAATGCATGGCTGCGTAGACCCTACGCAGGAGTATAAATGGGCCTTTAATCAGGCGAGATCTCATGGTACGATGTAGATTTAGTCAGAGGCAGGATGCCAGTGTGCCAATATTTGCTCCTTCTAGCCGCCTCCTCCATAGAGCAGCACTCTCCCCTTGTTCTGTTTTATTAGTTATTAGTGTTCCGGCATGTTGATGGGGCAGGTCTCTGTAACGATGTGGGCACAACAGTCTCTGAATTCCGTTATCTGGTCAATAAGAGTCCCATTTTGTCCAGACCGGATCTTTAGGAGCAGAATTAAGTCCAAGCTGAGCCAGCATGGCTCCTCTCCTGGCTTTTTCTCTTGTCAGAGCAAAAACTGCACCAACCGTTGCGCCAGGTCCGGTTGTTTGGGCCAGGTGGATCGTGGTCTGCTGCTCTTTAATCCATAAACCCTGTCTTCATCTTCGCAATATTGTCCACAATAATCACAATATGACTTTTTTACCGAAATCGTGCAGCCCTTGTATTTATTTGTTTTTACTCTTATTCATTTATTATATTGTTCATTTCTTCCTTATTATCAGTGTAGAGACCTTTTTGGGGATACTTTTTTGAAACTGCTCTTAAATTGTATGAATATTATTATGTGGCTCATTGGTATTTTCAGACACTTAAACCTACAGATATTAAGTACAAGTGCTTGAGTGCAACCATACTTAGGGGTTGTCTGGGGGTAATCGTCTACATCCTGGTGACTTTTAAAGAATGCGATAGCGAAAGTACACTGCAGCTGTATTTTTTATGTTAAGTACTTTTCATTTTACTTTTAATTCTCAGGAAAGAATACAGAATAATTTGCCCCTCTGGTGTGACCTTCCGTGAATCTCGGCCATAGACTACTTTTCAGGACACTGAAAATAATAGAAAGCAGAAGAAACAAAAGCAAACCAAGAAGAGCGAAGTAACACACTGTGACACAGTTTCAAGTAGGATTGTTATAGAAACACTGGACAAAAGAAAAATGTCATGCAAAACGGAGAGCCTGATCATATCATTTAAACAGACCTTCTATAACTATGATGTGCAAGAACAAACAATGCCTGGTGCAAGAGATAACGAGTGTGTGATGAGACTGTTGTAGCCACGTGCAGGCCTGCAACGGACATGAAATAGCCACCAAAAACAGTGTTGCATGTCTGAAGCATCTTTCCCTTTGTGTATGACATTGGTGCCTTTTGTTTAACCAAAACTTTTATCAGAATTGTTGCGTGTAGTACAGCCCCGCTGCAAAAGTGGGATGGCTTTTAGATGATGGTAGTTTTTACACACATGTGAGATGTTAGGATGCTCATCTGTAGAAAGGTCATATACATCCTGTGTGCCTCTCCTCCCTTCCCTCTCTCGCTCTGTTCATTATCCATCCAGGCTGTCTCCCTCTGCTCTGCATTTATTTTTACCTCCCCACGTAATCCTTAATTAATGTAGATCCAGTCACCGTGCCTCATATTCTACTACCATACACACTCACTCATTCATGTTCTCTCAAGCAGGCACACACACACACACACACACACACACACACACACACACACACACAATCATTTATCTACTCTGTCAGTCTCTTGCAGGAGCATGATAATCTAGATCTCACACACACATCTTAACACGTTGCACACTTTACAATAGGCAGATGGGCTGGCCTCATTGCTCAGTGAGTTGAAGCACATACCACACAGCCATCATGTCTTGGGTTCATATCTGGACTGGGATCATCTCCCTCATTCTCCAGCTCTTCAAAATGCTCCACAATAAAAAAAATAATAAAGGCTGTTTACAGAACATTTCAAAATGTGTGCTGGAAGTCGATAGTTGGTAGTTGTCATCTTTACCAACACTGTCTCGAAAGACTAGATTCTGATAAAAATAAAATGAACGTTTTATTTTCATCATGATAGTTTGTTCCTTACTGTATATAGAATGCATGATTTCCTCACCTTTTTTAATATAAAGTGAAAACAAATCTTGACAGAGCGTTCTAAATTAAGACTACATACAGTAATTGTTCTCTGATTTCCTTGTTGTTTCAAGAAATCTTATGATAGGTTGAACAGAGATCGCCTTTGTCAGGGGATTTTTTTTTTTTAAAGGTTGTGTTAGCTGTCTATATAGTGATGAAACCGGAGGTGACCATTTTCAGTGGTTGGCACCATATCATTTGGTATAGATCAACCACTGCACGTCACCAAAAACACTGCAGAAGCATGCCGATGTTTCAAAGCTGAGCCTCCCTAAGCCATAAGCACTAAACGCACACAGGCTTTTGCGTGAACGCCTGATGCTCACTCTGATGCTTTAAATTAGCTATTAAATTAGACATCCATGTTGGCTCTCTGGTTATGAATATGACTTGAGAGTTGCATGGTCGGGGTCATTTGATTCTGTGTATCATGTTGTCTATCTTCACTGTACATGTTGTTACTCCAGCTCTGTGAAACACATTGTGTTTGTATTTGTGTGGTAAATGTTGCACAGTAGTTTGACTTTGCAGAGTTGGGCATTGTTTTAATTCTGACTACACAGTTCTACTTATCAGATCTAGTTTTTGTTGAATCTTGCTTTCAATACTTAATGCTTACTTACTTTGTCATTATATTTCATTAACCTGTTAAACGTTGTCTGCTTCTGTGTGTTGTAAGTAAATGTGAAGCGCTACCACTGGTCGTATCTTTAGTCCCTCCAGACATCAGCAACACATTAAATGCTTTGTCTTACATTCCTGCCATGCTGGAGTAAAATGTTTCATCGTGGTTAAGATGCTTTTTCATCGCAGTAGGTTTTCTTGCATCTAACTAATGCTGACTAAATGTAGCCAAACTTGCTCACTAATCCTCCTTTGCCCAAAATATAATGCTTTTTATGCAAGCACTGGCAGTAAGCACATACAGTACAGTGCTGTACCAGCACACAGGGCTGCTATGATGTTGTGGTTCCCGTGTGAACTGGCTCTTGCGTCCCAGCTTGAAATATTTTCAGTATTTCTATTTCAAAATTAAGTCCTCTTCATCAATAATGTTTTTCCTTCAAATTATTTGTTATAATAATAATAGCATTTCAAAATATTATTATTATTAAGAGCTGATACACAATGCTTGGTGCTTTTTTGACCAAAAGATAAACTCAGCAGATGAACTCTCTTGTTTTAAAAGGCAAAGACTTCATGGCATACATTACTCTAAATAAGAGAACTCTACTGGATAAAATATTTAGTACTCATGCCATATCTGTAAAGAAATGTGTCTGTCTTGAGATCCAAATTCAGTGAGCTGTTCTGTGTGGGTGTAGCTTAAGGGTAAGGCTGGAAGTGGCTAGCCATCTAGCTGCTTCATACTTGCTGCTACCTACACACAAGCACGCACGCACAAAGACACACACAGATAACAGACTTAGCTTGTGCCAAACAATTTGGAATCCTTACGGTATTAGGAAAGAAGAACTTGTGATGTTAAATTGAATATAACAAAGAATTCCTTCAAATCACCTATTAAAGAATATCTGGAAATATAGAGTACATTCCCTGCATGAGAAAATGTGTCTAACATATGTTCCTTGGTCTTGCTTAACAACCATTCAGTCAGGGGGGTTGGGCATGTGAAAACAAGGCAAAGCTATCCAGAGAATTGGAGAAGATACTGTGATTTTCTGCTAACCAGCAGACATTTTTGTTGTTGTAGCATTTGTCGTGTCGTAGTAGTGGTAGTTCTACAAACATATATTGATTATATTGCTAGATGGTGTTCACTACAAACGGCCTAAATGATTTCAGGAATAGCTTTACTCCACAACCTTTTATGTCATGGTCCTGACTATTGCAGTGTACAAACATTCATGCAAAGTGACTACAGACAGCTGCTGTTTCCCTGTGAATTAGCTTTGTTAGAAAAAACGTTTGTCATACGAGTCTGTGAATGGGTGTAATTTGGTCAGACGGGGATGCAAAGGTCAAAGAGTGATTGGATCCTCATTGCTTGAGGTTGATATGCAGAGGCGCTCTTCTATCAATAGGTTCCCTCTCTCCGTTCACAGCTCTTTCACTAGCTTCTCTGATAGGCCTGCATCTTTCTCATCTGAGTTGCTAGGCAACAAGCTTTCTGTGTGCATGTGTGTGTGTGCGTGTGCGCTCACACTTTGCTGTGGCAATGTCAGGCTTTTGCCTGTGAGAGGGGAGAGAGAGAGATGTTGAGAATAAAGAGAAAGGCAGATGAGAGAGAAGTACTCAGAGAGGAGAGGGGGAAGAAATGAAAATGAGTCAGAGCACTGATGAAGCTGAGGGATTGGAGAGGAGGGAGCCAAAAAGCACTAGATTGTTTCTGGCCTTTCCTGCAGCCTAGCTGCATATATATATACAGGCCTGCCACTATCTTAGCGAGGTCACTGGCAAAGACGGCATGATTTACCAGACTGGCAGGCAGGCAGGCTGCAAGCACTGAGCTGTTATTGGATGGAACAGAGAGGTGTAAGGGAGATTGAACGTGCTCAGAATAGAAAATCAGACAAAGTGATTGGATTCCTCCCCACATCTCACTCCTCTCTTGCTCTCTGGCTCTCTCTACTCCTAGAGACTTATGGATAATAGGACCACTCCCACTCACTCACATTTCAAATATATTTTGTCATTTCCAGATGCCCTTGTGTATCACCTGCTGCTCATATCGACATTTAAGCATGAGACCTTTCATTAAGTAGGAAGAGAAGTGAAAGATTGTGATCTAATATGGTTTTATTTAACCCAGAAACTTGTTTGCTGAAAATGCAAACTACTCGAACATAGTATTTTGAGTATGTTGGCTAGTATTCTAAACCCATATATTTTCCAAAATCAATCAGAAAGCTCATGTAGAAGCTTGGTCTCCACCCTCAAGAAGTACAGATAATCTCTGTTCTTTGATACAGCCCAGTAGGTCTGCTCCTTGCTTCGCTCCTTTTGTACGCACACAGTTCTGTTCTTGCATAATGCATCTTTCATCTCTGCACTTGTGTATGTGTTAGCACATGTTGTGGGTGTGCATTCATGTGTCGGCCTCTTTTTTCTCTACACAGGTTTATAATGAAGTGAATAGGCCCAGGTCAGGGACTGAGCAGCCAAACTGGGCTCTGGTTGCCAGGATACAGCAGCCGAGCCCGGCTGGCTTTATTTGCACACCAAATGGGCTAGCTAGCTGCTGCTGCTGTCCTTCTACGGACCATTCTCCTGCATGGCATGTCAATAGACTGTCACAGGCGCTGCAGGGTATACATGCACAAACTTCGGCTAAATGACACGGTACAATTTTAAAATCACAATAACCAGAAGACTGACTTTTATTGTAGTGGTTGTTTGGGTATGTAAAAAGCTGTTATAATTATCTAAAATCACATATATGACCTAGTGGGAGGTTTGAGGCAATTGACTTCTCTGCCAAAGTTAGGACTTTTGCCACATTATCTAAAACCTATAACATGCAACGGCGGGGGATGCTGAATCAGAACACAACAAGCTGTGTCAGTATCTGTGGCTTTTGCTTGTAGTCTTTGGTTTAAGGGACTTGAATGTTGGTGTATGAATATCTCAGTTCACTTGCAGGCTCCTAATTGGGACTGTCGCTGCAGCAGGGGTGGTCACTTTCAAAGGAACTAAAATCATGTCTCAGAAAAGTATACATTTAAATTCCATTCTGTGACAGGAAAATTTGACCTGTATAACATCTGCGTCACCATTTATGTTACTGTGTGTAACATAATCAGCACCGAGATATCAGTTGACTGACTGCCAGGGAGTGTGCTGCTGATTGGTATCTGATTGTGCAATAGGCAGTAGGGCTTGTGCACACATCACAACACGCACAAACATGAGCACAGACTGAGAGCAACATGCCCATCCCTGTATGCAGCTGCTGTGTTGTTCAGCTGTCTGTGTGGAACATTTGAGGTGTGTTTCTGTGTGTACAGAGTCATAAGTTAGGAGTGGCATGGGGTTGGAGCAAACAACTTCATCTCTGCACCTGCACCATCACTTCTTCTCAGCTGTGTGTGTGTGTGTGTGTGTTTACATCTTTGTGTATTCCCATTGCTGTATTTCATTTCCTCACATGTTGTAGCAGAATTGCTTGCAATGCTAAATATCGGTATGGTAGAAATTGGTCCATAGTCCTTCCAGGTTTGAGGTCATAGTTGCGAGCATTTTTAGTGCACCAGAAGTCTGGAATTAAATTAGCATTTTTATTTCCAAAACCTACAGATCGTTGTTGATCGGAAACTAGCTAACTGGGACACTGGGTATGCTTGTCATCATAGAAATAGATAATCAGATTGTGATGTTTATTGCCGCTTCAGTAATATCTGCTGCCTTCCCTTCGACACACAGCTCCTCTCGCTCACCGGAGCAGTTCCAGCCACTTTGCTGATCTGTAGCACAGTAGCCTTCAGTGTTGATAGGCTATTACTCGTGATGTGTAACCAATCAGATAGTGCTGTGGGCGGGACATTGAGTGAGACTACTGAGTGATGACTACAGACGGAGCAAGACAGCTGCATCAAATAATATTTGTTGCTAATCAATGGCCATTATTCATTTTGCATGACAGTTTCACCAGTTGTGGAATTCTTCGACACAGATGAGTCGTGATTTAGATTTTAGTCTGTTAGTTTTCAAATTACTGCACATTGTCACTCTTGAAGTCAGCCTTAATGTTATGTTTCTGGTGAACCTGGTACTATAACATCCCTATGTAGATGTGTTTGTGGTGCGTGTCAGTGCAGATCTGTGAGTGTGCACACATTATGCTGCAATATGCTGAAGTGTTGGCCTCTGTCTGACCGCAGAGGGAGTGGCTCAGAGGATAGAGAGGATGTTGGCGTATGAGGAGAGAAAGGCATGGGGGACATGGAAAGAGAGGTTTGTTTTTATGCAAGGGAGAGCGAAGGGATGGATAGTAGTACTGGCAGGTCCTGTCCTTCCTCTGGCTCACCTCTTACCACTTCTTTCTGCAGTCATCATCTCCATGGCCAAGTCTAACTTGACTGACGTGTGTGAGACATTAAAACTCAACAGCCCCTCAATTTTTTCTGTTGTCAGGGCATGTTGTCTGGGCTATTATTCGGAGCAGACAATAGCCAATAGGTTGCTCACATCTTAAATCTGATTACCCTGTTAAAATATTTAACTAAAGCTGCTTCTAACTTCTCTGAATTTATTGTTTTTATTAGGGCTGACCCCGAATAGTCAAAGATTCGATGCTTCAAAGCCTGATTCTATTGTCAATCTCACAGTCAAAGCTTCACAACGATCCAAGGATCATGCCATTTTGGCGATATGGGGGTGCTCAACGTCTGATTTTACATAGAACTACCAGTTTTCTCCCAATAAGTTAATATACAGCCTATTACAATATACATTTCAATGTTTAATGCTGTAAATAAACATGTAAAAAGAAAAAAAAACTTCCAATAAATGTTTTTAAAGTGCATAAATAAATCCAAAATTGTAACCCTAACCCTGGGTCGTCATTGCGCATGTAGCGTGAATGTATGTAGTGGCAGGAGGAACACTTGCAGAAGAGATGGAGCCACAGCTTTACCAGTGTTGTGCAGAGTTGTCCGCACCTCGTAGGACTTTCGGATAATTTATCACCGTTGATGAACCACACAAAGAATATTATATCATTTTTAAACAGCTGCTACTTGAAATAGACCCGCGAGGAACCGCGACATGCATGCAGTTGTGCAGCACGGCAAAAACTCTGCACAAGACTGGTGAATGGCAGGGGCGAGAGAGAGAGAAAATGGTCAACAGTAAGCCTCAGTTTAGCTTCGGCTCGCAATCGGCGTGCACAAAAACACACATGATTTGACTATAGGCAGGACTTAACGATTCTGATTCGACATTGTATATACAAATAATATCTTATAATTATTGTTAATCTGTATGTATAAAGGTCCTTTGTAGTACTGAAACATAACAGTAGTCTGCAAGTTCTTTTCTTTATTCACATGGTGACTGTTAATAAAAAGGATGCTGGTCTAGAACCTTCACCAGCATTTCTACTCACCAACCATATGTAACCTCATGATCTATCACCTGTAATACTGAATATGTCTGTATAAACCCAACCTAGCAATCACATGTGTTTTGCTGTGATTGCCAAGATAGCAATATTTGGTTTCCATTATGCATTACCTTGTGAAGGGGGGGGGGGGATATATTGTAGACTGTTAATCAAACTTTATTACATTACATTTATTCATTTGATACGCTTTTATCCAAAGGGATCAAATGACATTTGAGGAACAAAATATACACATCAGTAAAGTAAGATATCTACAAGTGACAATAGATACTAGTAAGAGAAGCAATAAATACTAGTAAGAGCTATTAGCGCGTACGGCATCAATAGGGTAATACCTAGGGGAAGAAGTAAGCGTTAACGAATAATTCAGTCAATACAAAAGAATTGTAAGGAGAGAGCCGAAGAAGAGCACAGGAAGTGCATGTTAGAGGTTAATTGTGTTATAAGTTATATGTGTCAGCTTGACAATTCATTTTGATATTTTCAATTAAAAGTAGAGAAACATAGTTTTATTATACTGGGTGTTAAAACACTCACACACCTCCATGTACGCACAAATACACATAAGAAATAAATCCGCTGTTTAGTGGCAAAAACATTTCACCGAGTGAAACACACGACTCACACTGTTAGCAGATGTTATGTATGTTCTGATTGGGATGGAATTACAAAGGAAATGAGGCCTGTGGTTTTGAACAGGGTTTCCTCTGTGTGTGTGTGTGTGTGTGTGTGTGTGTGAGACTGCTAGCTTGCAAACACCATTTTCCTGTATTTCATATGTCAGCGAAATGCTCTGTTGCTATAACCGCCCATCATAGTAGTCCCAAAATAGTGCAGAGATTATTGTTCTAGAAGCCCAGCTGACCTAGTTTGAGGTGCGCGTGTGTGTGTGTGTGTGTGTGTTACTCCAAGGTTTGTTTATTTCTGAGAGTAGTCGACCTTCCTGCCACTTCGTTTGATGTGGTGAGAGGTGGGAGTTTAGGGGAGGTTGGAGCAAGCCCCTAGCAGTAGCAAAGGGGGAGCAACAATGAGTCGGAGGACAGGGGAAAGGGGGCTTTGCTGTGTCTCTCATGTCTCTTTCCATACACCAGTAAAAGGGGAGCAGTTCATCCTCTAGCTCTGTGCCTCTCTGGTTGGCTGTCTTGACTTGACTGACTTGATTGGAGGGATATAAATAGCAGTCTTTGAATAGGATGACTGCAGAGGGAAGGGAAGGAGGGTGGGGGAGGGGAGATGGAACTGGCGCCAGGGAAGATGGGAGTGCCAGTGTCTCGGAGTAGAGAAACAAATGATGCAGCCATGGTCTCATCTGTTCAGTCACTCAGTCATTCACAAGGATGATCATACTTGGACGCACTAAGAAGAAAAAGTGCATTATGGAGAATTGAGGGATGGAATGTATGATTAATTCATGGCCCTGTGAAGCAGAAGGCCTCTCTTCATCAAGGAAGGAAGTGGACTATAATGTACACATTGCTGTTGAGTACTTGCATAAAGTACACAATGAGAACACAGAGCAAAATAAACTGTACAAAATTAACTATTCTGTAAGTTAATCTACCTATCACAAACCACTCATACTAGGTCAATTTCTAGTTGTTGGTGTTGTGGTGATTATAAGAAAGCTGTGGTCCATCAGGGATGCCATGAATTGGGACAGGGTAAAGCCCACAATTACAAGGGGTGGCTTGCTAGGTAGGTTTTTGTTGGGACATTCCAGTCATGTTCCTGAAGACATTCCTCAGCTGTTCCCAGCTTTCTCAATATCCCACAACATTAGGGTTATGCATTATCTTACATGGCCTGTCCTGTTGCCATTCCTAAATTCCAGCATTTGATTGGTTTAGTTGTAGTATGGCTGATATGATTACTGTGCCTCCGTTGTTTTGAGGGATTTTAGTTTCTCTTGGTTTAAAGTTAGAGATTAACAAGCATGTTTTAAGGTATTTGGGCAGACATTGCTTGTTGTTTGGGTTCAGCCTGGAGAACGGATCAGCTTTTTGCCTGCCATAGATGCAACCCAGCCTGCTGTCCTCCCTCTCTACAGCTCTTCCTCCAGAGCAAGGGTCTAATGGCTGAAAATAAAGTGCTTGATGTACCGCTAATGGCTGTATTGTCTGGCAATGTGTAAATGTGTTTTCAAAGAAACCTAGTGGCCAGTTGCTAACCCCCCCCCCCCCCCCCCCCCCCCCCCAATCTTTTCTCTTTGTTCCAGACGGTTGATGACGATGCAATGGCAGCGTGAATGAAGCTTGGCGTGGGGAGAGCTGAACGATGCCCAAAGGTGGGGGTTCTAAAACCCCCCAGCTGGACCACTTCCCACTCAACACCGACATGGTGGAAAAGCAGGGTGGGAAGAAGGTAAGACTGGAAAAATCTACAAACACACACTCTGTACACCCAGTAATCAAATGCTTATATACATTATATAATCCCAATTTCATTTGATGTTTGCCCATGAAACCTGATACTAAACCACTGCATCTGGTCAGGTTGTGTTTTTGCAAAAGTTGATTCTTTTTAACTCTGCATCTCCTACAGCCCCCTGCAGCCCAAATGCATTATAAACACTTAGAAGATAAATAGGAAATAATAGCAAAATAAATCAACATTTTAATCCCCAAAAATACAAGTAAAAAGTTAATTAATAAAAGCAGTTAACTCTGAGCTCCTCCTGCCGGTAAATGGTTCTGTTTTCAGAGCAGAATCCAGTATGACTGCAGTTGTTTATTTGTCTAAAGCTCCAGTATGACAGTTGTTTATTTGTCCAAAGCTCTGCCATTGTCCCCGGTTCTCTCCACCAGAGCCCCACGTAGTTCAACGGCTGGCCAGCCGAGAGTCTGTCCCTCCACTCTGCCCGGTGTCCCTGTCTGTTTGGACTCACGCAATGGAGCGTTGCCCATGCTTTTTTGCATGGTCATGTACTTTGCCCTGCCTCCTGCGCACTGCCTGGCAGGAAATCGTGTCCCTCCACATCTTAGCCTGATGTGAACCCCCCCAAAAATGTATCTACACATGACGGCAACACGGACCGCAAAAACTGTGATTGGTCGGCTAGGTAGCCTCACAATTCCCCCAAGCCCACTTTCAAGTTAGCGGAGGGCTGAGCAGGAAGTTAACTTGCTCGGCCGGCAAAAGTCAACACGGTGGACGCTATAGCGCTACCACCAACTAGAATTTTGGCGGTGTAAATGCAGAATGACGCAGACATAAATATCATAAATAAATAATATACTTAACAGATGAACATTGTCAATGAAATTGATTTTAATGAAATTAACCACATACTTGGTAATCAAGAACATTTTTTTATTTACTCTTTGTAGGGGTTATTACATTAGACTCATACATATGATGTATTTACCTGTGACCAATGACCCCCTGAACGCAAATATCTAGTAAATTAAGTGTGGTTACTGTGGTTACTATACCATACCAGGACCACCTTAATGCACAATGACACAATTGACAGTTGGATACTGATTGCCACAAAGAATGCAGTGTTTTAAATCAGCAGGTTGAATTTCTTAGCTGCATTCAGAGGCACGTTTGGAATGAGACATACTTGTTGGCCTGTTATGACATATTTGGTCTTGAAATGCAAGTTTGAAAGTAGCGTCCCCTTAATTTGACACAGGTACAGTCATGTTGTTTGCAGTGTTGGGCGCAGCTTGATGATGTCATGGTGTGTGCTAACTGTTAAGCTGCCAGCAGCAGCACCAAGAGGCAAAGAGAGGAGAGTTACAGCTTATGCAGGCATGGATTTACAGCCCTCTGCAAAGGATTGCATCAGACTTGGGCATGGAGGAAGGGAGGGAGGGAATGAAGCGCACAGGGGTGGGTGGAAAACGAAGTGAGACGAAAAGAGCAGCCATTGCTAGGAGACCATCAAGCAGGGTGTCTTATGAAGGCAGATCTGAGGAAAATCTCTAGTTGTCAAAGATTTCTTTATATTTAATTCAGCCAAATCATCCCAATCTTACTCTGGAGATAAGCTTTCACTTTTTCCTACCAATGCAGTTTATCTTCATTTCACTGTTGTATGTTGTTTTCAGAAATCACCGTTGCATCTCGGTTTCCCCACTTAGATGGACTGTAGCTTATGCACATGCCCAGATGTGTGCATCATGCTTTTGCATGAATTGTGTAGTTTGTTTTGTTAAAGCCTCTGTAGCTGAGCGGCGACGCAGACAGATAGAGGGAGGGAGAGATAGAGAAAGAGAGAGATCAGCTAACTGTGGCTGACACTGTTTGTCTGTACTGTACCATGACATCATAGTCTTATGACTGGGGCAGGGCAGGGGGAGGAGTTCAAAGAGTCGACACATAATGGAAAACCTGCCCTGAGCATAGTGAGAGATGAGAAGGGGACAGAAGGTAGGACAGAGAAATTAAGTGAAATAAAAGTGAGAGTGTGCGGTACATCTGACCTGCTCCTGTATCTCCTTTATGAGACCTTTATCAGCATACAGATTAAAAAAAAAACGTCTTGATTTAACACCCCAATACACACATTGCATTTTACAAGCACAGTCATTAACTGAAATATTCCAGTATTGACTACTGAATATAAGTGGGATGCATTTAATTTGCATAATATGGACGAGAAGCGCACATGACAAATGTAGTAATAAAGGGCACACTGTTTTTACATAACTATAACTTTCTAATGCTAATAGATTACAAATGGATAAAAGAAGCACTGTTTTGGTGGTTAAGCCCCTTCAAATGTGCACCTCTGGGTTAACAGAGTTACTGTTATAAAGTGAACTGACTCCACCCTACTTCAATTTGTACCATATGTGCTTGCCCATATGTATTTACATTCGTTTAGAAATTAGGTCCTTTTTTTGGCCAGGATACAATCCTAGTCCTTTACTATTCACAATATTTACTATACCTGCCAAGACAGAGTCTGCTCTGCTATTTTTATAAAAAAAAAAAAAAAAGTAATTTTTAAATGCAGCTGTCCACTGCACAATTAGGATAAAGGTTTCTGTTAAAATTAGTATAACATTTTAAATATGTTTGATGTGAATAGCTTTAAATTAAGGAAATTGCTACTTTGCTTTGACCCTTTGACGTGTCCTAAAGTATTTTTTATTCTCTGGCTCTGCTCGCTTTGTTCAGTGATGCTCTGTTCTGACATTCTCTGAAACTTCTGACTGGTATTTTCCCCCCACTTGATTCTCCATACGCGAGCAGAGCACACATTTGTTTAGTAAAAATAATGAGAAATTGCTTGTGAAAGCTTTTCTCTTTTCAATACAGTTGTAAAAATAATGCTTTATATTTTTGATGGTTGATCAGACAAAATAAGCAATCTGAAGAAATAACTTCCAATCAGCTAATAAAAACATTTATTCGTGTAATAACATTTACAATTACGCATTTAACTGTAACCCTTTTTTTGGCGCGTCTTTTCAGCACTAACTGTTAACTGTTGTAAAGCTGCTAGTCTGGATAAGCAAGTTACTGTCACTATCAGATCCTAACACAACAAAGAAATAAGTTTAACAAATACATAATTATTTACATCTGTTGATAGCAGATACACTCTGGCTTGTGAGTGTTTCCAGAAGCTGTAGACCACAGAGCCGAGCCGGCGTCAGCCTCAGATTAGCCTCCTCTTCCTGCGCCTGGCTCTTTGTGCTGTGGCCGGGGAGCCAGGAATCCAGGAGGAAACTCCATGGAAAAGTTTTGCTCTGCAAAGCCCTTAACAGCTAGCTATGAAGAGTCAGGGCAGAGGAACTGCACCCACTGTTTCTTTATTTTGATTTGAAGCTGTTACTTCTAAGCCATATCACTTAAAAGTGTCCTTCATGTTCTGATTTGTCTCTTTCTCAGGATAAAGTGTTGTCAAACAAGACTCCCAAATTGGATCGCAGTGATGGGGTCAAAGAGATGAAAGAAAAAGCTCCTAAAAGGAAGCTACCCTTCACTGCTGGAGCTAATGGAGACCAGAAAGATTCTGACTCGGGTAAGAGAATATTGAAACAAATTTACTCATATGTTTCCACATGTCCACCTCCCTGTCACTTTATAGTGGAAATGAAAGAGGAATGGGAGTTGTTACATCATATCCTTTCTAGCTTGCAAGAAGTAGTTAGGCGGGCTCTGTGGGGGGCTTCGGGAAGTCAATGGCCTCCCAGCTCTAGCATCAACTTAGCTGTGTGTCTGTGGCAGAACCAAAGATTTTGTTTCTATAATCGCAGACTGAAAGAAGAGGAGGACCACACAAAATCATGATCCAATTAAGTGGGAATTTGTATAATGTACAGGCCTGACCAGGTCTGGCTTTGGTAAGGCTCCTGCTTTGTGTTTTCTTTAATTAGGGAGAGAAGGACTACTGCTCATGCTTGTTTGACTTTGGCCTTTAAGGGTTCAATATTTAGTTCGTTGATAATGGTCCAACTCAGAGGCTTTGGTAACAGCCTTCATCACCAGCACTGGCTGAGTTGCTACATTGGTTTGTGTTCTGAGATTGCACCTGGAAAAAGGAGTGGAACGCTAAAAGTGTGTGTGGTGCAACAGATGATTATTGTGGTTTGGGGTCAAGTTTACTAAGATTGGACATGTATTTACTAGACACATGGGTTTGTGTGTAATTACTGTGTAACTCAAGGTAATTATGAATAAGTAGAATGTTTGACTGAGAAGCTCTAACTTGTTTCCCCATCACTCATTTGATTAGCACTCGCAATTGAATGCCTCTTGTGTGTTTGTGTGCGTGCCATTGCCTTTTGCATGCTTACATTTCTGTTGCAAGATTATTTGGTGTAATGTCTCTTCAGGAATAATGTATGCTTGTTGTATATTTTCATTTTATTCTCCTTCGCTGTTTTGTATTATTTACCTGTTTGCTTTCCTAGGCTGCTTTTCATAGCTTCTCTACGAAAGAGGTCAATCCCAACCCCCTCAGTAAGCTGAGGTGTGAACTCTCATCTCAGGAACAATAGCTGGACAGTCTGTCTATTAGTATGTTAATAACTTGATCTGTTATTTGGTTGCATGGTCTTTGAGCCTTTGACTCTCAACATATTATGAACAGAGCTGACTTCATAATTTATGTGTTATCAAACGGTAGATGCCTGGAAGATTCCAGGGATTATGCCATTGTACAATTATCACAGTTTATACAAACAAGCTGCTAGCATCTGTCTGTCATTGTAGTACTTCAAGTTTATTAGGATGTATTGCATCACATCCGCAACATTCTTTTCTCTTAGCAATGGCTAGCCTAATGGTTTCATCATTGGAGCAGTGTATCTGCACTGTATCTATGCCTGCAAATTTTGTTAGTCAGGACATGTGTGTCTGCATACCTTTCTTTGCTGTATATTGAGTTGTTTCTGCATATCTGTGTTTTATAGTCCGGCTTTGTTGGTTGGCCTTTTGAGTTTTGACCCTGCTGGGTCACTGTCTAGCCCCTCTGCTAAATTTTACACCCCTGACAGGTCACAGCCTCCACCCAACAACTCTAGCCTGAGCTTGGGCTGACTTTAAATGCATGTCACTGCATTGCCCACTTCTATACAACAAGGCCTTTGCAGCTATGCTGATGTTGTTTATTTTGCATCAGTCAACTGACCCTCTTATTAGCATGCACATGCAAGTTGTCTGCTTGGTGTTTACAACTATTAGAAGAGCCTTAATGTGAGCTAGAGGAGGGATGGGAATGTGTGCTCACTGTATGGCTGTGGACAGCTCACTGCAGGTCATTCAAGTTGAAGTTAATCAAACCCCTCGAAAATTCAGTGCCCACCTCCCCCTTAGCAGAGTTGCCAAGCCTCCCTTGACCTCCTCCTGAGGAGCGCTAGACAGCAGCATTCCTCGATCTTGAGGTCATCCTCCTTCTGCTCTTCTCTCCCCTCTTCCTCCTCACCACCGCTATCCACAGCAGCAGCAGCAGCCTGACTTCAGGGATAGATGGTACAACAATCTTGTAACATTAAGACTATAACCACACTAAGAAGGATCGTTCTCAAAATGCTGTTTGCATGTGAAAACAACATTTTCATGTAATTTTTTAAGAAGAGCTAGGCCAGTATCCACACTGAAGCACCAAAACCATAAGAATACAACTAAATTGTTTCCTTCTTGCTTCTTCTCCATCGCCCAACTGTCATCTTATAAGGAATGAGATAAATGCAACCTGATTACTTCATTCTGCTGCCTCATGCTGTCCCTTATCACTTAAACTGTGTCTGACTACAGCCAAACAAACAACTTTGTTGTTGTTGACATATTTTATACTGTAGTATTTGTCAGTTGACACAAAATTAATTTACATGTTTCCAGGTCCTTAAATGTTAGGATGTGCTGCTTTTCTTTGTTTTAGTTTGGACTGAGGTTATTTTCGGTTCTGATTGATTTATGGGGGTTTTTTTTGGAGATTTTCAATGATTAATCAATATGCAGTGGTAATGTTTTTTTATGTGTCTGTGTCAGACAGTTTAACAATGTAATTGTGACAAATACATTCTGCCAGTTACCCTTGATGAAAAGTCATTTCTTAATGAAGTCAATTAATTAGTTATTTTATGCATGTAACATTGCCTGACGGCGCAAACATTTACATTACAAATAGCGGCAGTGTTTCCCCTAGGACTTTTTCAGGGCGTGTTGGTAGACCCCCTGAAACTGCTAGCGTTGCGAAGCTGCCGTGTTACAGATACGTGGTGTTGTCATAGACACTAGGCACTAATTTTTGCCTGTTTAGGCTCGTCACCTTCTCAGCTCCTCTTTGACATTTTTACCACAAAATTTCCTACCTCCTAACGGAGCTTGCTAAAGTTATGCTACATTCACATATTGGGCGATGAGTAATGCATAGGGCCTTAAGAAATCTGTTTTTATTTTTGCCAGATTCTGTTTTTATTTTATCCCAAATTCTGTGTTTTCCATTTCACAAACGAGTTTGCACCTTGTATCTGCCGATGTGGATGCACTTCTGAGAGTTTGTTGAAGTGATGAGATCTTGCTGGCAAGCCATCTTCTGTGTGTGTGTGTGTGTGTGTGTGTGTGTAAAAACCGGTGAGCCCTGTCCTCGCTAAAATATCAACACAGAGAGGACAGAAGCAGTGCCGGTAAACACTAAAACAACATTGCATGACTAAAGTGGAAATGAATTGAACTTTTAAGGCCACAAGCAAATTGCCTGTGGGTGTAAATACAGCTTTATCGCGTTAGTGATTATTTTGGGGGGGTTGGGGAATAATAATATAATAATAATAATAATATAATAATAATAATCTTTATCGCGGAAATGCAGCGCCCGGACTGTCTGTGGCGTGCACATAACAGAGACCGATGTTATCCCTGTATTTAGCACACCACTGCTGCGGAATGAATAACCACCCTACTTAAATGTCACAATCATTAATATCAATGCATAAGTAATGATTTTAACTCACCCATTGAGCGAGCATGGTGACACTCGATGCTTGGCGAGTTCTCTGTGTATCCTTAGAGTCTGACCGAGCGTGTGAGAGAGCAAGCAGCAGAATATGACTGTGAAAGTCAGTGGAGAAAAATATTAGCAACAAGTTTAAGCAGTAAGTAAACGTGCCGTGTAGGTCACAGTGTGTTCGTTAATAAATGTCTGTAGTTTCCCCAACAGCTGGAAAGTTCAGGCAGTTAGCACGAGCTAACATCTCCCTTGTACAGCACCTGTTTTGGCTGCTAAGTTAGGCTATGTAACGGCAGCTAAATCCGTAACAAAGTACAACAATATTAATGTTAGCTGTATGCTATTACTTGTCCAGGGTTGAGAACATCAGGTACGAGTTAAACTGGTCTACAGCTCTGTCCTGTTCACATACTGTACATCCTGATACTAGTTAACGTTATATTTTAGTTTTCAGAAGAATCTGAAAACTGGTTATAAATTAGAAGAAGGTGGTGACCAGGAGGAGCTGTGGTTAGTAAAAAAGTAAATTAGGGAACCAAGCTAGTCCTTTTAAGCTAAGGAGTTTGAGATGCATCAATAATAGTTTTATAATGTCATTGCAGCCCTCTGAATCATAATCGAATCGTGAGTAGAAGCTGTCTTCTCAACATTACTGCCACACAGCACCATACCATGTCTGAGCAAGCCTACATTATTTTTCTGTGGAGAATTGTTCTTGTGTTTAAAAAAAAAATTCCCACTGTACAGAAGGCCAAAAGTCAGTTAACTGCATAACTGATTAAAGTAGTATGCCACAAGAGAGGACAGACCGCATTACACACCCCACTATGTTCATACTGTATATTTATGATTCTCTCTCAATACAAAGCTTTGACAAAACATCCTGTGGACCACTTCCTGCCTCTTCTCCCATAACGTCCTGTTTATGCAATTTTTATTAGTCCCTAAACAGAACATTGTTTCACTCCAACGTGCTATGGTCAAACATACCTGGTTGGGCTGGTTGGAGTGGTTCTTCTTGTTGTGGAGTCTGTTGGCTAAGTAAACCAGACATTCTCTTTGTTTTGGCGTTAGCTAACACTGTAGTATTGTCTGCCTGCCATATCAAAATTTACCTCTGTTATAGGCAGGCATTTATGTTTGATGTTGTCCCCTCCCTTGACTCAGGTAGGCAGTCTATCCATTGTTGATTATCCCTAGCTAGCTTGATTTCCTTTATTATTCTCCTTTCTTCTTATCTTGTATGTCAGGTTTCAAGCAGTAAGGAGAGTAAGGTTTCAACCCTGTCTGTAAGTCAAGTAATATCATTTTACTGAGACACATAAAGGTCCTGTTCCCTGAATAGACAGCCAACAGAAATACATACTATGATAGCAGGGGCTCACTATGTTGTGTAATTGTGTGTTCATCTGTGTGATTTATGTGATGATGATTAATCATAGTCATTCACTACATCATCATTTAGTCAAGCCGTCTTTACTGTTTTGATCCGTAACTTTCTGTAAAAGTATCAGGGTTGTTAACCAAGCATTATCCTTGTAAACGTAATCATATTCCCTCCTTCATAAACATGTGGAACACATTTTGTATGTAGTTGTGTCCCACAACATCCTGTCAAATTAAAATCACACATTTGTACAGGCAGTATTTGCTGGGTTAAGAATTTGTCATTTTTGCCTAGATGGTGTAACTTAAAAGTTGTCAATTTGAAACAGTGATCATACTTGCTCCAAGTGCCCCATCTGCATTTATATTTGTGCTACCTGGGGTCTGATTCCTGTCAGAGATGAGCAGGCCAGTTTCTGCCACTCATGATGACTCTTGTATTAGAGACTGTGGCCTTGCATGTTGTTTAGTAGCAGTCATCTGCATGGGTGCATAAGGTTAATAACTCCCTTCCTGGTTTCCAATCTTGTAAACTTAGTCTGGAAAAGCTAGTGTAGCATTTCTCTGTTCAGCCGCTCAAAAAAAAACATGTTTGGACTGCTTCTGTGGTTCCTGCTGTTAAAGTCCTAGCAGAAGGAATGTGTCTAAATGGCAAATGCTTTGGAGAACGTGAGAGTGTATCAAAGGGGGAAGGGGGGGCCACATTAGCTGTAAGTGTTCACAGATGTTAGTGAAAGTTCATCAGCTCTGTACTTGTGACTGGAAAATCTTTTCCTGGAAAGCCTTTAGCTACCGAAAGCTTGAGTCGCCATGCTTCCTTCTTGCCTTATTTACTTGTGTGCTTGTGGCCTTGAGCAATACAGCCCATCTTGGAATGAGAGAAGTCCTAAAGAAATCAGGCTCAGACACATCCACTTCTATGCTGTTGTCTCTGTACATGCACATGTGAATTTGCACATTTTCTATTTCTTTTTCTTTGGTTATGAGTCTGTATTTTTGCTTGTATTTTCTTGTTTGGGAGTTGTTCCCCCCGCACTGATGAAGTGTTACAGTCATGTGTAGCTATCCCCTCTGTAAGGGTCATCAGATGGTATGTTGCAGCTGAAAATAATTGCTGGGTGTGTCTTTGTGGAGCAGCTGCTTTTGTCCAGCAGCACTGCGTCTCCAGTAAGGCAGGCAGGCAGGCATGTGGTGACCTTGGCAAGGCCATGTTGAATTGAAATGTAAACCAACTATTTCGTAATAACTGTGGTTCTGCCAAGTCACACCCTCTTTCCTCTCTTCTCAATTCTGGCTGATTGGCTTAGAGACAGACAGACATAAACACACTGCCTGTTGGGCCCTCCCTTCCCCAGGGGCAGCTAGGTAATAACACACAAGTTACCCTTTGCTACCCCCAAATTCTTGCATACGGGGCTACATATACAGTGTGTAGTATGTGAGCAATACTTTTTCTTTTGGTCTGACAAAGAAAGCAATCAGTAAGGACACTACTTGTGAAGTGCTTTTGTTATTATTGATAATGTATTGACTAAAGGATATATTTTAAAAAAAAAGTCATCAACATTTAAAGTTAGTCCTGCTGTTATGACACAGTCAGTGTGCTTCTGAAAGTATTGATAATGGTGACGGATTGTTAGGTATAGGAAATATAGGTAGGTGAAGGTCTTGGTTAAGATGACAAATTTAAGAACAATTTTCCTTTTTTATGGACACAATATGATTAATGTGGCACGAAAGATAAATGTTACTTAATAATTTTAGTGCTTAAACTTTTTTAGTAATCACAGCAACAGAAAGAGATAATATGTTTACCTAATGAATAATTCCTTGGAAGGTTCCGTAAATTAGATTTGTTTGTATTTGCGTGAATGAATGTGTAGTTAAGTGCATGCACATATGTGTCTGTGCCACCCATTACAATTAACTTTGCGTCTCTCCTATCACTTTCGTTGCAGAGAAACCAGGTCCAGAGCGGAAGCGCATTAAAAAGGAGCCCACCAACACCCGGAAGGCAGGTTTGCCGTTTGGAATGGGGATGCCAGGGATCCGGGCCGGGTACCCCCTCTCCGAGCGGCAGCAGGTGGCCTTGCTCATGCAAATGACAGCTGAGGAGTCCGTCAACAGCCCAGGTGCGTGCTCATCATGGAGGCCACGTCTTCTATTGACGGGTGGTGGACAAGGACAGAGGGATGGGAGGGAGCTTTATATATATGGGCATGGAGTTAATTGTTTTTGCTTGTCAGGACTGGTTGCACAATTTTAATCAAGTTAATAAACAAAATAATCCACATTAATTCTCAAAACCAATAATTGCAATTTAACCTATGGCTGTCTGTCAGAAAGTGGTTGTTTTGGCCTAGCAGCCATAGAAGATAAATGTTTGTCTACAGTTGTGGAATTATTTTTCTAAAATACAGCATGGGACCGTAAAGGAAATTAAACTAATTCTCCTGTTGGTATTGCGTTAGTCTGGAACCAGTCGTGCAATCTCAGCATCTAAGCCAAATCACAACAAACATCCAAATGCAAGAGGCCTGCAAGCATTTAGTTTTTGTTAGTTATCTGATATCTTCTCCACTGAGGTGATTATTTATAAAATGTGCTTCTTCCTTATGGCCTCTCAAATGGAACATTTATTTTTGGTAGACATAGTAATTGGCCTCTAAATGTATTAGATACCTAAAATAGTATTATTGTTGCCATATTGTATTTGCTCTTACTGTTGACATTTGATATTTATATATTAATTCCTTTGTTGCATGCCTGAAGGCATTGACATTGATTAAGTGAGTGTGTTTCAAATATCATTTGGGACAATAGCGTTGCAAACTCAATGATGTAAATATGATTAAGGCTTGGGTTTAATCTTGTAAATGTGATGAAATGAGCTGAAGTGAAGTAGGTCCAACCACTCCACTGTTTATTCTTAGAGTAAGATTGCCCCCTTCTGGCTGAAAGCCATTCAAACAAACTGTTATTCATAGTAGTAGACAAAATAGAAACGATAAAAGCAAATTCTTGCCAAATGTCGCAAAGACATTGTTCTAGTGTTGAAATGAAATGTCCATTTCCTACCTACAGACACAACACCAAAGCATCAGTCGCAGTCCAGTCTGGGTCAGAAGGGAACACCAAACTCTGCATCTAAAACCAAAGACAAAGTGAATAAACGGAATGAGAGAGGAGAGACTCGGTTGCACAGAGCAGCAATCCGTGGAGAGGTACGCCGCATCAAGGAGCTCATCAGTGAGGGAGCTGATGTGAATGTAAAAGACTTTGCAGGTGAGAACCTCTTTTGTATAGACTGTCATTTTCTTTGTGCACACATATGTTACATACCCCTCTAACACAATAATTCTTATGTTTAGGCTGGACTGCATTGCATGAGGCGTGCAACAGGGGGTACTATGATGTGGCCAAGCAGCTGCTGGCAGCCGGAGCAGAGGTCAACACCAAGGGTCTGGATGATGACACCCCTCTACACGATGCATCCAACAATGGACATTTCAAGGTAAGAAAAAAAAGGCATTGTCAATAAAGGAAGCTCATGTCTAAATGTGATTTAACATTATTACCAAAATTCTAAAGAACAGAATAACATTTCTAAATTCATATGGCAAAACAATAGAACCAGTCATCACAAGACTAGATAATGGTAAAGCTAATGGTGACAGAGACAGTCGATTTCTAGTTTTTCTTGTGAGATCATTGCTCTGACTGTCTCTCAAGCATATTCATGGCTCATGCATATGACCATATAATAATTGTGAAGCTAGTGGGACATTAACTTTGTAAACTTTGACCTCTAAATTCATAACCACAAGAGAACATGGTAATGGCACCTCTTAAATTGCAATTTGTATTAATGAAATATTTTGTTTTATTTGTTTCAGGTGGTTAAGCTACTTTTACGGTATGGAGGGGACCCACGTCAAAGCAACAGGAGAGGTGAAACACCACTGAAGGTTGCCAACTCTCCAACTATGCTCAATCTATTGCTAGGGAAAGGCACTTACACCTCAAGTGAAGAAAGTTCATCAGGTATGTAATAATAACTCTGAAAGTCACCTAAGTACATGACTGTTACAAGTTGTGTAAATACAGTATTACTGTCCTTCGTGTAGATGGAGCTGGAAATGTTGGATTAATTGTGTATTCATTGCGCCTCTTTTTACTTTCCACAGAATCTTCAGAGGAGGAAGATGCACCCTCGTTTGCCCCGTCCAGCTCTGTCGATGGCAATAACACAGACTCAGAGTTTGAGAAGGGCCTGAAGTTGAAAGGGAAATCCGTAGACCCTCCTAAATCTGCTGTCACACCCGTCAAAGATGAATACGAATTTGATGAGGATGATGAGGAGGAACGTGTCCCACCTGTGGACGATAAACACCTCTTGAAAAAAGACTTCCGGAAGGACCCGGTCACCAAGGCCAACAGCTTCATCTCCATACCCAAGATGGAGGTCAAAACCTATTCCAAAAGCAACTCGCTCACACCAAAGAAAACTGTCAGGCGGATCATCTCTGACAGTAACAGTTCAGACGAGGATGATAGGACGTTGTGTTTCACACCAGCGCCTACGCCGCGGCAACAAGCCCAGCAAACAAATTCCAAGACTAGAGACTCTGGCAGCATAAGCTCTAAACAACAGAAAGACAAGAATAAAGTCAAAAAGAAGCGGAAGAAGGAGAGTAAAAATAATGTCAGTAAAGAAGTCCGGTTTGGTAAAGTCAATGACAAATTCTGTACATCTGACTCAGATTGTGGTGATATGGAGAGTGAGGATGATAAGGGCTCAAATAGTATGAAGGACTCTTCTGCAACGAGCCTGAAAGAATCCCCTGGCTTTAACGCATCCTCCTCCTCTTCCCATGGAAACTTGAACTCTCAGAAACAAGTACCATCATTAGCAGAACAGCATCCAAAGCAGTGGAGGACAGATGGCTGGAAGACTGTGTCATCTCCTACATGGTCAGACGTCAGTTCTCTCTCGGATTCAGTCAGAACAAGACTATCTAGTGAGTCTGACTACTCCTCTGCTGATTCCAGTGTGGAGTCAATAAAACAAGTTAAGAGGAAAGCACAAGAGAACAAAAAGAAGAATAACAATGTGCACAGCAACACAGTAGACAAGAAAAATTCTGAGTCCTACAAAAACTCCAATGCAGACAGCGCGGTCTCCAAAGCCGATGTAGATGGCAAAGTGCTGAAAAAGCATAAAGTGAAGCACAAGCACAAAAATAAGGAAAAAGACAAAGCTCCTAGTCTCGTGCTTAATCAAGACATGAATGAGAAATTTGTCAAGAGCTATTCTTTTGATTTTGATGATTCAAGGCAGAAGTCCCTAATTGTTGAGTCAGAATCGCCAGCTGAGAGCAAGGTTAAGTTATCCAAACACGACAAAGACCATTCTAAAAAGGAGGATAGGCTTTCGAAAAGCAAGTCTGAGGATAAGGATTGGTCATCTGGGAAAGACCTACATAGAACAGCAAAAGAGGAGAAAAATAAGAAAACAAAGGACTCTTCAAAGGACAAAGCGAGTAAGGAGGAGAGGGAGAAGCTTGTAAAATCTGACAAGGATAGAACTGTCAAGGAGAAGGAAAAGCCCAAGGAGGATAAACAAAAGGCTCACAAAGAGGAGAAAAAGAAAAAGTCCAAGGAGAAGTCCTCCTCAAAGGCAGACCGAAAAAGTGAGCAGAAAGAGGAAAAGCATCTAAAGGTGGACAAGGAGAAAAACACCAAGGAGGAGAAGGAGAAATGTAAGAAAGACAAAGCACAGAAGGAAGAGTCTGAGTATGAAGGCTACGACGTTAACAATCGTTTCCTCAACCTGGAAGACACAAAGCTCAGTGCCTCAGATGACCATCATGACAGATGGGGCTCTGAGATGTCCTCTGACTCCTCCCTCTATGGAGATGATAGTTGGGACGCTCCTGTCAAAGAGTACAAGGAATACAAAGCCAACAACGCAGTTAAATTGATTGTTGAGACGGTTAAGGAAGAGACGAGGCGGAAAGAAAACAAAGTCAAGGACAAGAAATCAGATCACAATGAAAAAAGATCAGAGAAAGAAACAACTTCCAAGAAGAAAGACAAAGACTCTTCAGAAAAAAACATTGACAAGAAAAAAGACTGGTCAGAAAAACAAAAATTAAACTCTAGTCACTCAGTTGAAAAAGAAAAGAAGCGGAAGGAGTCCACAGACGCAGTGAAGGACAAAAAAGACAAGGATTCTCTGGACAGCAGTAGAGACCGTAAAGACTCATATGAGTTTGTGAAGGAAAGAAAGGAAATGAAAATTAAGACGGAATCTGTAAGAGATGAATACGGCAATGATACTTTCTTCAAGGACATTGATGCCGTCGGTAAATCGTGTGAAATCAGAGAAAGAAACCACTCTGGAAAGGATAAAGAAAAGAAGGGGGAAGGAATGGAAAAGCGAGAAAAGGCAAAAGCTGACAAACATAAAGAGAAAACGAAAGACAGAGTAGCTGATCAGGAGAAGGATAAGAGTGAGAAAAGCTCCACAGAAAAAACTGTCAAGGAAAAGGATGCAGACCGGGGCACCAAAGACAAGAAGGAGGGAGCCAAAGACAAACACAAAGAGTCTCATGGCAAAGACAAAGATCGAAAGATGTCTTCAGAACAGACCAAGGACAAGAAAGAAAAAGCCTCTCAAGACAAACATGCTGATAGGGAGAAGGATTTCTTGGAGGTAAAGAAGGAGGAAAGAAAAACTGAGAAAATCCGGGAGAAAACGTGGTACAAGATAGCTGACATATTCACAGACGAAAGCGATGATGATGAGGACAGCTACAATGGGAGTATTGCACTTGTGTCTGACTCCATCAGAAAAGACTCAACGCCTGATCAGGATGAGCTGGATCACTTCCCTTCAGAAAAAATTAGAAAATCTTCTGCAGAGGCTAAACATAACACAGAAAAGGCAAAAGACAAAGAACACAAAGAAAAGAAGAAAGAAAAGGCCACATTTGACACAGGTAAAGAGAGGAAAGGCTCCCTAGAGAAACACAACAAAGACAAGAAAGATTCTGTTGATGCAAAACATAAGGAAAGAAAAGACAGAATGTCAGTGGACTCAAACCAAGAGAAGAAAAATAAGCAGAAGCTGTTGGACAAAAGGGACACCAGTGAGGAAAAGACAAAGAGCAAATATAAAGACAAGCTAGACCATTCGAAGGAAAGGAAACCTTCAAAAGGCAGTGGTGAGAATGAAAAGTCCCTCTTAGAAAAACTGGAGGAGGAAGCTATGAATGACTACAAGGATGACTCCAATGATAAGAACAGTGAAATCTCTTCAGATAGTTTCACTGACCGAGGTCATGAGCCAGTCCTCACTACTTATTATGACTCCATCAGCCTGGCTGATGTATCTGAGGACAGGAGAGACTCTCTTTCCATATCTACACCCCAGGACAAGTTCAGAGAAAAAGAGAGGCATCGACATTCTTCTTCATCTTCGTCCAAGAAAAGCCATGACAAGGAGAAAGAAAAGCTCAAGAAGGACAAAGGAGACAAACGTGACAAGACAGAGGAGATCAGAGAGTCCTACAGCCGCAGAGAGAGCCTACCTTTTGAGAAAGAGCCCATGCCCCTGGAGGCAGACCCTTACACATTCCCATTCGGAGGTAAGGGAGACGGAGAAGACGACTTTGATAAAACATTGGAATTTGAAAAAGAGATGTCCAAAAAGGACAAAGCAACTGGTGTCATCAGTGACAGGATGAAGGACAAAAAGAAAAAGGAGAAACATAAGGAAAAAATGAAGGAGGAGAAGATCAAGTACATTGATGGCTTTGGGTCATTTAAACACTCCAAAGAGGATGTGAAGTCAGGGTTGAAAGATAGCCCACAGGTCACTGTTCTGAAAGACCGGTCAAAAGAAGAAAGTCCAAAATTTGATATGAAAAAAGACAGAAATCGGGATACATTAGACAAAGACACCAGAATGGACCACAGTAAATCTAAGGCTAAGGATGAAAATGAAAAACTCCCTCAGTCCAAAGATACAGTGCGGAAAGATAATCGTCCACGTGAAAAACTGTTGGTGGATGGTGATTATCAAATGACAAGTTTTGGTCAGATGTTAAGTCTAAAAGACCAGGAAATTGAAGAGCGCCACAAGAGACATAAAGAAAGGATGAAGCAAATGGAGAAGCTGAGACCCAAGTCAGGGGACCCCAAACTCAAGGACAAAACAAAGTCCACAGAGGAAGTACGGAAAAACCGCACTGAGTTATCATCAAAGAAATCCAACAGCCTGGAGTCTGGTCTTAAAGAGAAAAAGCTGAAGGATGTGGGTCTCCCGGCCCAAATGATGTCCCCAGGCAGGAAGTTTCAGCCTACTGACAGTCAAAACTCAAAGGACTGGCTGGCTGGCCACCAAATAAAGGAGAACCTTCCTGCTTCTCCCAGGCCCGATCAAAACAGGCCAACTGGTGTCCCCACTCCAACATCTGTAATTTCCTGCCCCAGCTTTGAGGAAGTAATGCAGACTCCACGTACCCCATCTTGTAGTGCAGAGGATTACCCTGACATTATGTTGGATGGGCTGGACTGCCAGAACTCATCAGCTATGACTATGTCAATGAATGCTTGCTCCCCATCCTTCTTTGAAAGGTATTTAAATGTGCAAATTTATTGCATGGTTTTTGATCATGTTAAGTGTTTTGTACTGTTGAGTGTGACATATTTTCTAATGTTTTTGTATTGTCCACTCAGCAGGTACTCGAATTCCCAGAGTTTCCAGGAAGGCACCTGCCCTACCCCTGCAAAAAACCTCCAGCTGCCACTTGTCAGCCGTTCTGCATCTTCTGATGTCCGCCGGCCTCTGGAGGATGAGTTCAAGGCTGAGACTGACAGGTTCCTTCAACAGCAGAGTGATTTAGCGGCAGAATTCAATCCTTCATCTTCCTCCCAAACTCTAGAGGACAAATCCGTAACTGTGGATAGGCTGGAGTGCCTGTCATCTCCCTATTTCTCCCCAATTAGAATGCTGTCCCCTCGGTTGGAGCCAGCCCATCCAACACCAGATGTGGCAGCACCAACTGTTGCTGGCACAGAGGGTAATGAACACCTTCCTGATAATGTATACAGTTTCTTGCCCAAACCTTCTACACCAGTTCACAGGCCAGACCCCCAGGAGCCCTGCTTTGACATCGCTGCACCACCAACCCCAGCTCCTGCTGCTTTGCCACCCCTGGACATCGATGACATCTCTGAGCCTCACCACAGTGAGCCTAACCTGGTCCTCTCAGATCTTCCATCTGTCACAGAAGAACAAGAGCAGGAAGAGGAGGAGGAAGAAGAGGAGGATGATGAGGAAGATGGTAATATGGGTGATATGGACGAGAGAACTGACGGAGACCACTGCGCAGTGGAGGAGCCGGAGCAAACAAGCGACCCATTCTCCCCTCAAGTTGAGGACCCTTTGAGGAAGAGCTGGCCTGCAGAGTCTCCAGAGCAGCAGGACCCAGAAGTCCACCATCTTTCCCCCACACACACAGCACCCAACCATGCAGAGAACTGTTTTGATCACAGTATGGGTTGGAACCCTGAAATGGACCTCAAATCACCCCACAGGACTTATGGGGAGATAGAGGCTGCCGTCTCTAAAATAACCAGTCCTTATTCCCATTCAGACAGTGACATGCAGCACTTGTCTGGACACCCCTCTATCACCCCACCGTATGCTACATGGAATAGGTGGCACAAAGAGGACCCAGAGGACTTTGATGAGCAGAAGGAGGCTGTAGCTGACATTCCCTCTCCAGAGAGGCCTGATGCACCTATAGATGGGGAACCCAACTATTTAAACACCTCATCGTCCTCTAACAGACTGGAGTCTTTCTTCCAGGACTGTAACAAACCTAGCGTAGAGGATAGTCACCAGATGGACAATGAGTCAGCATGTGTAGAAGCAGACAGCAGACAAACCACACTTAGCTTTAGTGCTACCACTGATGGACACATGGCTCCAGCTGTGGGGCCTGAGCCTGTGGTGCCCTGGGCAGATCCATTCTCGGCTGACGCAGATGAACTTGATGACCTGGGACCATTCTCCTTGCCTGACCTACCACTACCAGACAAGTCGGAAGAAGCTGAGCCTGAAGACTCTGAACCAGCGGACCACAGCAAGACTGTGACGACCCACATAAGACATACCGTTACAGACAGAGATGACCCGGATATAATGGAGGTGGACTTGCCAAGCCTGGCTAAGACTCCATGCCCCGTTGGAGACTTGAGTTTAGGGGAACCTACCGGACAAGACTTTGTTGTACCGTCACCACATGCCAATTTCCACCCAGAGTTGGGTTCTGAGCCTCAGAGTGTGCCAGTCAACACTCTGTCTCTTACACAACAGGCCAGCATGTTGGAAAGAAAAGGACCTTATGGAGGACCGGATGAGTCGGATCCCAGTATGTTGTATTCATCTGTGGAGTCAGATACCAGTCAGCAGCATCTCATGCAGATCCACACTGAGTCATTGCAGTTACCCATAGATTCAGTGCCTGCTGTCAATTCAGAGGTCAGACAAGAGGAGATGCCTGAGCCCGTAGCAGAATCCGTGTCATGTAGTCCTCTTCCTCAGCTCCCAGTCGCAGTCACTCTCTCTAGCACAGTTGAACTACCAGACACTCAAGAGACCACGTCCAAGCTAACATCGGTAACGCTGACCACTGTGTCCACCACTATAGATATCCCCAAGAAGGTGGATGAAATCCCTCAGAGGGTGACCCGCAATCGCGCCAAGAACAATCCCTCTACTGCTGCTGTCCCTCCTACCTCCAGCGTAATAACCTCAACTGCCGCTGCCACCCCTGTAACGACCAGTCCAGCAGTGAGCATTAATCCGATTCCTACTAGGACCCCTACCCCCACCTCAGCCTCTTCCCTGTCAGCTCTGAAGAAGGACAAAGAATCTGTGCTTAGTGTCTCACCTGCTGCGTCTAATTCAACCCCACCAGTGTCTGTACCTACTTCTCTGACAACGTCTGCACCAGTGGTTCTCAGTAAGACAACAAAAGGTCGCCCTCTTTCCGTGGACGAAGAGGAATCTCAGACCCAGCACCCAAGGAAGAGGAAGTTTCCACGTTCTGCTGGGCAGCACGTCCAGGTCCAGCTGGTTAACACAGCCATGCAGCAGACCAGGGAAATGATTCAACAGACTTTGGCTGTAGTAGTCAATGCCATCAAGCTGGACGACATTGAGCCCTACCACAGTGACCGTTCCAACCCTTACTTTGAGTACCTGCAGATCAGGAAGAAAATTGAGGAAAAGAGGAAGATTCTGTGCTACATCACCCCACAGGCCCCACAGTGTTACGCTGAATATGTGACCTACACCGGATCCTACCTGCTGGATGGCAAGCCCCTCAGCAAGCTTCACATACCTGTTGTAAGTTACAGTGTCTTTACCTTTTTTCCTAATATAGCCAGAGTAGTGAGTAGTTTTAAAACCCTTTGAAAGAAAAGTGTCATTCTGGTAACAGTGCTTGTTTTGCTTAAATATAAGAAGTAAAACAATTCAAAATACATACAGTAGTGCATGGCAGAGTTTTCTTATATATATTATATATATATTTTTTTATTATAACTGATTATGTTTTCGGGTCCATCTGTCCCACTTCCGTGAACGCAATATCTCACCCCCTTCTTCAAATTTGGCACTCTGGTTGTCAAAGGTCAACTTCACTGTGACATCATAATGTTCTCGAAATACACTTTTTTGGCCATTAGAAGATGAGATTGTGACCATGTTTCACAGTTGACAGGACACTAAATATGGGTGAAATGTTTGACTCAAAGGTCACCATGACCTCAAAATATGTCTTTAGCCTTAATTTAGGAATACGTTGGGCAATTCCAGATTTCACACACATGTTGACTGGGACGACAAAATGAGTAACAAAGTGAACTCGGCATTCTTAATTCCTTGTCACAACTATTCCACATGTTTACCCTTTAACAGATATGCATCTATTTTTTGTTTGTTTTTACACTTGTTTTTTTAAAACATACATATTCCCGATAGTTCATACTGTCTTTCTTAAATGTCGAACAACCTCTGAATATATAGTTATTCATTTATCATGTCCAGAAATTTATTTGCATACACTCTCTCTATTTCATCAACATCATTGCTTATAATTTTAACTTGCTGTGTCATCAATATTGTGATAACTTCATTTAGCCCAAAAACTACACTTGATACCTTTTATTCAATTTCTTCCAAGTATTCTCTACATATATTATATGAAGTCTGGACAGACATGGATGTAAACTGCAACTTGATTGGTTGGCAGAAGGATACAACCACGGGGTTGTAATTTTTTTTTTACAAGTAGCGCCGTTACTAGTTTAACTACATTTCTCAGTAGCTTGGTGGTAGTGTCGCTATTTTCTGAATCAAATAGCTTTTCAGTAACGCCACCGCCACACGCGGACCTGTATGTGTAGCCTGTGTGACGGTGATATCACATAGGCCTACCGATCCTTGGGCTGATGTCTGCGACGTTGCTGCAGGGGAAAAAAGACACGCGTAACTGAGTTTACTTTCTATTGTGATAGTTACTGGAACACCTCTGTGAGAAAGATCAGGGTCCAGCCTGGACACCTCTTTCTTTGATATGCAGTGGCAGAAACTTGTTTCCATGAGATGAGCGCGCGCTCTCTCTCTCTCTCTCTCTCTCTCACTCACTCACTCACTCACTCACTCACTCACTCACTCACTCACTCACTCACTCACTCACTCACTCACTCACACACAATATAGGCCTTTGTTACATTAAAAACATGTCTTGCTTTTGTCTTGCTTTTTGACAAGCAGTAGAATTTTTCTAAGGAACAATTATTAAAATAAGAAACAGTATTACATGGTATACACATGACAATGTGGTAAATAAGTTACTTTATACAAACAACAATGGTTCTCCATTTGTTGCATGAGGAAATACATTTAGCTGTAATGATATGGCAATAAGTAGGAGAGTTTCTATGTGTCTGATTTAGCTCTCTCTCTCGCACACACACACACACACTGTTTGGAGCAGGTTTTTAGTCTTTCTTCTTCTGCTACTGTGGAATGAAATTGGTTCAACATAAATTAGGCCGTGTGTGTATACATACACATACAGGTGCTGGTCATATAATTAAAATATCATCAAAAAGTTGATTTATTGCAGTAATTCCATTCAAAAAGTGAAACTTGGATATTATATTCATTCATTACACAGACTGATATATTTCAAATGTTTATTTCATTTAATTGTGATGATTAAAACTGACAACTAATGAAAATCCCAAATTCATTCCCCCCGAAAATTAGAATATTACTGAAGACCAATACAAAAAAAGGATTTTTAGAAATGTTGGCCAACTGAAAAGTATGAACATGAAAAGTATGAGCATGTACAGCACTCAATACTTAGTTGAGGCTCCTTTTGCCTGAATTACTGCAGCAATGCGGCGTGGCATGGAGTCAATCAGTCTGTGGCACTGCTCAGGTGTTATGAGAGCCCAGGTTGCTCTGATAGTGGCCTTCAGCTCTTCTGCATTGTTGGGTCTGGCGTATCGCATCTTCCTCTTCACAATACCCCATAGATTTTCTATAGGGTTAAGGTCAGGCGAGTTTGCTGGCCAATTAAGAACAGGGGCACCATGGTCCTTAAACCAGTTACTGGTAGCTTTGACACTGTGTGCAGGTGCCAAGTCGTGTTGGAAAATGAAATCTGCATCTCCATAAAGTTGGTCAGCAGCAGGAAGCATGAAGTGCTCTAAAACTTACTGGTAGACGGCTGCGTTGACCTTGGACCTCAGAAAACACAGTGGACCAACACCAGCAGATGACATGGCACCCAAACCATCACTGACTGTGGAAACTTTACACTGGACTTCAAGCAACGTGGATTCTGTGCCTCTCCTCTATTCCTCCAGACTCTGGGACCTTGATTTCCAAAGGAAATGCAAAATTTACTTTCATCAGAGAACATAACTTTGGACCACTCAGCAGCAGTCCAGTCCTTTTTGTCTTTAGCCCAGGCGAGACGCTTCTGACGCTGTGTCTTGTTCAAGAGTGGCTTGACACAAGGAATGCGACAGCTGAAACCCATGTCTTGCATACATCTGTGCGTGGTGGTTCTTGAACCACTGACTCCAGCTGCAGTCCACTCTTTGTGAATCTCCCCCACATTTTTGAATGGGTTTTGTTTCACAATCCTCTCCAGGGTGCGGTTATCCCTATTG
>NC_060169.1:15552197-15565309 GCF_021292245.1 Micropterus dolomieu
AGAAACAGTTTTTGCTTTGAGGCTCTGACATCGGAACACAACTCCTCAGTGTTCAGTTATGGTGAGACAGGGGACAGAGATATATTTTCTGAGTTCGTTTTCAGCCCCTGCTTTAATAGGCCCACTACCACCACTGGGAGGTGGTCTCAGAGAAGAGCTCTCCCAACAGCGTGGTGCCTGTCCTGAGGGAGGACTGAGGAGAAGCCTCCCCTGTTGACCCAGTGCTCCTGGTGGACCTGGGGAACCTAGACAGCTGACCCAGAGGAAGTCAATGGAGCCATGGTGCATCATGTGGATCTTCAATGTTTGTCTACAGCAAAAAAAAGCTGGGATGGACAGACCAGGAAGCTAGAAACCAGCCTTTGATGGTTTTGAGGCTATAAGACCGTATACCCAGTTGGATGCCCTCTCTGTTCACACTGCACCAGGCACTGGCTAAACAGTAGTGCAACAGAGCCTGCAGCAGGTTGGAATACAGCAGAGGGTTAGCGATGTGTGTGCACGTCAGGGCCTAGCGTCTGAGAGGTAGAGACTGACCCTGCAGCCTCTCAGCCTGGCTAAACAGAGGAGGACAGGCATGGATCTCTGAGGACAGACCGGAGTGCTCCTCAGTCACCCTGCTTGCTTCAACACAAACACATCAGACCGCCATGGACTGCAAAAAACACCACAGGACAACCAGAAGAAACAAACGTAACGAATGTTGAGATTCAAATAGACTATTGAGAAATTGTGGTTTGGCGGAAAGAAATATTGTTTTTGTCTATTTCTTTACTTGGGCATTTCATTGTTTCTGAGGAAGTGACTTGAAACACTACAGAGCCAATATTAGTTTAATGGAAAAAAACAAAAGAAAAATGAAAAAAAGTTGTATTCCGTAAATTATGTACAGTTTTTATATTCGTTAACCAATGTATTCTTGCTGCCTTCTAGATAATTTATTTTGCCACACATTACTGCACAGTTGTAAATAACCTATGTACTGTAATATCACTCAGTTAAGTGTAAAGAAAAAACATAAAAGAAATAAAAAGTATCTTTTAATGTACAGTTCACTTTTGGGCAGCACTTTCCCCCCCCCTACCCCCCTTCATATCCATGGGCCAAAATGTGTACACGATTCTGTCAGTATTTGAAAGACTCCAGTGCACAGTCGTATGATCCCATCTCTAGTTTCAGTCCAGGGTTAAGTAAGACAACTCAACCTGGACATGGATAACCACAACTTACAAATAGCTGACAGAGAACACTTCTGGATTTACCTGGCCTCCCACAGGCCAGCCACCATATAGTCCCCTCAGATGTAGCAGAATAGTTAAGGATTTATTTAAAGAATAGACAGAGGATTATTATTCATTGCTTTACTACACAATTATATCTGAACAAATTCGAACCAAGAAAATGCCTTTTTCAGTGAAAAAAAATGTACTCATTGTTGGGCAAAGTCACATAGTTATATATGGGTGGGATGAAAGCTAGAGAGATGTCATTCACAAGCAAAACCATCATGTAAATGTAGAATGGTTTAAATTTAATTTTCAGTGTTTTTAGTTTTTACAAAAATTTGGACTGAAATCATTTCTAATGATCACAAAACATCCTTGTCTAAAACCAAAAGGACACAGGTCTTTCAGCACTTCAGCACATAGTCTGTTCTCCCAGCTTGACTGAAGAGTTGTAACAGCCACTGAGAGGTTTCGTTATATACTGACTCTTAATATTGTTTTGTCAGTCTGTCTGCCCCTTTGTCCAATGTTGGAGAGCAGCTTATTTTCTAGGTGCTGTTCCAACTTAACTCACTGGGTGGTGCCAGTGTGTCCGAAAACTCCAGAACCTTATTTGGCTCTGCATGGTACCTGTGGCCTTTCACTTGAAGGGGTGTTTTTAAATATATTAAAATTTTATTACAGCCTTTAGGGAGTTCAGTACCCTTTATAGGATTCCAGTAACACACCTAAATCAGTTTGGTAGGCAAAGAAATTATAATGGGCTTAAAACCTTAGCTCCAGTCACATCAGCCTTCTAAATTTTTTATCAACGTTTAATCTTCTTGGGGGGTTGGCTAGAGTTGTCAGGGATTTTAAATGTTAGGTTGCTTCCTCATATTTTGTGTTGGCATTTGCCATAATGGTGTTCTTGTGTCAGGCCCAAGCAGACAGTTACGAGACCTAAATCTTTTCGGAATGAACCAAAAAGCAGACAGATGTTAACAAAACCAGTGGAGGGGAAAGAAATAGCTTATTGCTGAATAGAAATTTTTTTTTTTAAATCGTCAAATCCCGTTGATTTGTGGTGACTTGTGTTGATTCTCTATTTTTAGTGGGTCTCGGTCTTGAAAAGCTTTCCCGACCTACCACACAGGCGGCCTGGCCCGTCTGTGTTTGAGAGCTGCTCATGTTTCCTGATGGCAATATTATCTGAAACTTTTAAGTTATTTACACACTGTCAGTCAGTATAGCTGTGTATGGTATGTCTAGTCAAGTGCAATGGTTGTTGCTATTACACTGTGCAGACAAGGTGGCTAGATGTAGAGTCCTCTGTATTTTTTGAGAGATACACACATCCTGGTTGGTATACATACATATTTGGATACAAATAGCCAGAAATTTGTTTTTTAAACCCCTGTTTGTCGTTTTATTTTCCTTGTTGGTTTCTTAGACCGTTTTGGGGAGGTGGGTTATGGGTCTCTTTTGTTCACAGATTCCTTGTGTGTCTTTTTTTAGCTCAGCCTATGTAGTTCTGAATGTTGTTGTGTTTATCTTAGGGTTTTTTTTTTTTGTTCCTGTACAAAGCATAAACACCAGTGGCATGTCAATCACGTTGCTTATCGAGCAGAATGTATACCGTTACTATGCCCTGACTGACCACACCCTCTCGCTATTGTTTACATGACATCAAGTGTGTTTCCGTTTCATGCGTCATCTGTTTTAACGGTTTAAGCCCTGCCTTTGTTTTTACTTCTGTAATCAATTTGAACCACAAAGGCTTGAAATGGTGATGGTTGACACAACTGACAGGCGATTTCTCCCCGAGTCCGCGGTACACCGCTGCACAGAGCAATAGCCTAAACACATCCATCCGCGTCGATTCTCTGATGTGAATATTCAACTAACAAAAAGAGCGAATCCTGGATAAATTGAATACAGACACAAACACGCATCAGTCCTCATGCACAGTGGAGCACTTGGCCATGGTGATACAGATGCTAGCCTGACACCACCTCAGTCAGCAACATATTACCTCTACTCTCCTCACATTCACTCATATTTGTTTATTTTAGATTTGTTATTTGTTGTTTTTTCTTACTGGACATAAATATACATAATTGCTATTTTTTCATTCTATAGAATCACGATTTCAAGCCTTTTTTTTCTAGTTTTCATTTGTTGATTATTTTTTGTTTTGTTGATTTTTCTTTTTTTTTAATTAAAACCCAGACTGTAGCTATTTCTTTGTTCCTTTTTTAGAGTGGGAAATGACTAATAAAAAGCATGGAGAACTACTCTTTAAATGGTGAGAAATAACCTATTTATTATCTTTTTGTTTTTCTGACACCTGTGGTATGTTTTGAGTTGAAGTTGGTCTCCGCTGTGTAAATTTTCCTCCTTGTAATGCGTGAAAGAGACATACTGTACATAGCTCTGTAAATAAAACCTCCCAGGACGTTTTGCACCCTCCTCTTTGTACTAGTCTGAAAAATTGCGTAGAATGTGGGGTTCTAACAGCAACGAGCTGCGTGCGCTTGCTGCAGGTGATTATGATGTAACAATGTAACATTTTTTTATTTGTACAATGTAGTTTGTGTACATATTGTTGGAGCAGCTAAGAGGGCGGGAATATATGAGGGGGTTGTCGATGCTATTGTCAGTGCTGTAACAGAAATCCAGTACTTTCACCTCTAGCTGTTGTTAATTTCCTGCAAAAAATAAAGAAAAAAAGGCATAAAAAATTAAAAATGTGAAAAACTGAAAATGAGAATGGATGGGGGAAAAAAAGACTAAAACTCAAAAGTAAAAATTCAAAATTGTTATTTTCTACAGTTGCATGTACAGAGAGCGCGAGAACTGCTGTTGTTCCTCAGAGATTATGTTCGTTAATAAAATTTTGAAATATTATCAGCCATTCTGTGGTTCTTGATTTTGATGTTTGTCTGTATTATGATTGTGTGCAACTGTGACATAAAGTTGCCATTGATCATTTCTGATAGACATAAATATATATATATACTCATAAACAAAACAAATAGGCTGTATTTGAAAATATAATTTTTAATAATGAATATAAATAATACCATTTATATAAATATAATGACCAACCAAACTCTTATGGTGGTCTTTCTGTAGTCAAAGAGATGCATTTCTATTGATAGCAGGATGAGGTAATGTGTGTGGTGTCAGAAAACAATGTGAGCAAAAGATGTTTCACAATCTGAATATTTGAAATGCCTTCCCTGACATGACTGCCAGATTTGGTTCTTCTGGTAATCTCTTTTTATCAAACCTATTAATGGGTTTGACTGCAATGAACATTATAAACTGCACGATCACTAAGCAGAAAAACCTGTTTGTGTTATGTGTTGTCATTATTCACAACAGTTCCTTGTAACTTTTATTTTACTGTTGTTTACTACAAGTCACCTGCTGAACCAGAGAAAGGACACATTAGTGCAAAGCATTCCTAGAGCCTGAGTTAGACTAGACAGTGTTGCACATGAAGCTCAGTTTAGTCATCACAAGGAGCACTACTTAGCCTGTGAAAAACACTAGATACCCCCTATGACATCATCAGGGTTTTATCATGTTGGCTTGATGCAACAACAGAAAGTGAATTTTCAACTGGAGGTGTGGGGATTGAAACTAGTGGCCCCTGGGGGAAAGGGGAGATTTAAAAAATATGCTGTTGAATTGCATTGTGGTCAATGTAGGAAACAGCTTTTTTTTAAAGTTGACTCATACTAGAGACTGTGAAAGTCAGCATATCTCATATATCTTGGTGAAATATCTGTTTAACAACTGGGACTTTAGACTTGAGTTATAAACAGTTGAAAGTTTAACTTTTCTTTTCTTTTAAATTTCTGATGTCAAAATTTTTTTTATCAATTTTTATCAAACAGTGTTTTTGTGATTCTTGACGTCTGTTATCTTACACTGTATCTTACCCAGAACTCTGCTGACTGTGTTGTCGCGGGTGACTCGGGTGAAATTATTCACTGAAGCAGCCAAGCAGGTGTCTCATAGGTCTGAAGCCACCACAGAGACCTCCGCCCTCTACTCCTCTGCCTTCCCAGCCTCCTCAGCGCGCGCTATAACCTACCTGCAGCTGCGTCGCACGGCTGTCGAGCGTGCGCACTCACTGTGCCATGGCCACGGAACCATCTGTTACGGAAAACACTCGTCTTCAAATGGATTATGAGACGAAGATTTTCCCTCATACCGGCGGCTATGGACGCTACAACCGAATCGTGGTCGTGTTCAGCTGGTTCCCCAACTTCGCGGTCATGCTGAATCTATTTAGCGACGTTTTTTACACTTCAATCCCGGACTCGTACCACTGCAAACCCGACCCACAGCTTCTGCCCTCAACTTTCCTCCTCAGCAACTTCACCAGACAGGGATACCTCAACCTTACCATCCCCTGGGTGAACGGCTCTGGTCTCAGCCACTGTGAACTTTTTAAGTACCCAGCCAACACATCGGACTTTTCTGAAAAGGTGCCAAGGGAGAGGGTTTCCTGCACCAAAGGGTGGGAGTTCATCCATGTAGCGGGGCTCCAGAGCAACTTTGTCACTGAGGTAAGAGGCAATTTAGCCTGCAGGTCATCATTCAGGTCTGTATGGGTGTCTGGCTTAACTTTGGATATCTTAAAGGAGTTAGACACAGGGACGAAGTGAAAGACAATTTTTAGTTTATCCACATTTCTAGGTTGATATAACGCTGAGTACCCACTGCATTGCGTTCAAAAACAGCTTATACCCCATGACTAACTAGAGTTGGTTACTGTCACAAGATCTCTGACACTAGAGAAACTTTTTCCTTGGACTCTTAGCTTTGCTCAATGACACTTTTTGGCTTTGCTTCAAAATGGTGGTGCTGAACTGGATTTGTTCCAGATTCTGCTCAGTAAAAGCAGTTTATCTCTGCTGGCAGCTTGGCTAGTGTGGTCATGAAGATGGCTGTTCACAGCATTCAGTCAATATTTGATCAGGTTGAACAGTTAAAACCTTGTTTTGCTCAGTCTTTTTCACTCTTAACTTATCTGCTGTCTGGTACTTCTCATAGATAAACGGTCAAGCAGGCCGCAGACATATGACTAATTCTTAGACCTTATACTATACCATTTTTTTTATATATATATATATATATATATATATATATATATATATCTGTAGTAATGACTTTGTGGATGAGCATATGAAAAGACAAAAAGATCTCTTTTTGACGCTTAGTGCATGTGTGATTTCCAAGCTGTATATGTCTCTTGTAACAGCACCTGAACACAGATGATAGGTTTCGGTGTGATTGCATCTTGTTGTGCAACTCCAAGTAAAATAAGCAGCAGGAACTTGTTTATCTTTTGGACTTCAGCTATTCAAGGATCCATCCCAGTCTGCAAATATTGATTAAAGAGTTCCAACAAAAATATTTCCCAGTGTGACAAACGTGCACTCTACAGCTGCGTCCTTGCAGTATTTTGTAACGCATATTAAAACAACATCGGATAATTTAAACAGTCTCTAAACCAAAGTTGTGGGTGTTACAAGCTTCGGTGAAGAGCAGGGGCTGACGAGCAGGACAAAGTCATTATGGGTAATTACCCCTCAACAAGAAGCATTTTTCTCCTGTTCCCCCCTGGCAAACACTGGGAAGTCAGAGGCCTCCATGTTCCTTCCTGAGACCCTGAACACCTCCTTCACCAGCAACAACTTCCTCTGTCCATGACGCCATTCGCTGCAACAAAGGAAAACTTTAATAAAGGAAAAATTTAATCGAGTACAATAGTCCTCATCACAATGAAATATACAGGCAGGTCAAAATAACAGAAACCCCTTAGAGTACAGTAGTCCTGCAGTGAACTGGTAAAGCTCAGTTTGTTGTTTTTTGGCAGTTACATTTGAACTTTGAATATGCAACAACTAAAGCACAAGAATAGTTGGCGTTATAAGGCCCTAAAGATGGGTCTTGCTTTTTTACCTGACGCCCTGTCACCATCCAACACCCTCATATTGTGCTTATGGTATTTCTAAATTAAGTTGTGTTAAAAATAACCAAGCAGCAAACATGACAGCATGGAATATTCTAGCATAGGGATACTCCATGCAATGCATACCAAGGTGTTGAGGAGCAATCGGGGTTCGAAGAGGTCTTGTGGCCTTCATAAGGTACTAGAGTTTTGACCTCTTCAGACTTTTTTCCCATGCAGCACAAAGATGTGCTAGAAATCCCTGCTCTGATTTAATAAGTCCAATCTTTCATGTTTGCTTCAGGCTCCTGTTACAAATTAATCTAAGGTCATTAATCAGTGTTCTGCGTAATGACTCGTGTATTTTTGATTTACTGTAAAGTAGTCGCTGCACGAATTTCTGGTGTTGCAAACACTGTAAAACTACTGTGTATTATGTGACAAGGAGAATGTCTCAAAAATCATGGCATGGGGAAAACAGCCAAGTGCAGCAATGTTCACAAATGGACCATCACCACCTTAGCGTTAGGTAACGGTATGATACCCAAGTTCCAAACATTTTAACATATATTAACAGTTTTTTTTATACAAACCCCTTTTTAGTAAACAAAACAAGTCAAACTTCTCATTATTTTAAATATTATATAACATCAGCGGTACAGTTATACCAATAACAAATAATAAGAACAAGTTCAAACCAGAGCAAGAATTTAAGCATTTAATGTTGTATTTTGATACTTGATCATTTTTTTTAAATTTGTCCTACAGGCACATTTCCATCAGTGCCAAAAATATTTTGAGGTTTGTGTCCCAGCCTTAATTCCACTTAGGTTTTGTGGATGTGCACGCAACTATTCTTGCAAATTGTATCCCAAAGCAAATACAAACTAGAGCCTCAAACCTGACCGTTCTATTGAAATTGTCAAAGAAAAACATTGTATTAGCATATTAAGATATTCTGCAGGGATGTCGTGTTTTATTCGCTCTATATGTGAAGATTTTATATTTTAAGTGTTCACCTTTTATTGAATCCATACAGTAATTAATTTTGATACGTTTGATCTCAAACATTGTAGCCATGTGGATCTGTCAAATGCTCGCTGTCATTATAAACCTCAACTACACACAGAGCACATAGTAGATGAAACAAGGAAAAGGAAGGGAAGGGAGTGGAGAAGAATTTTCTTACAGGCAGCAACTGGTACTAACCAGGCGTAGAGCTGCGGGCACGCTCTTCTTTGAGCACTGCTTTGTTCTAATGTAATAACACTGTCAGCAGACATCTTAACTCAATTTGGAACGACATGATCTACATTCCTGCTTCCTCACAGAAATCTCTGTTTGTTACTTGACTGGTAGCCTGCTATTCTCTGCATGTCAAATTACAATGATGCAGCATACTGGCACAATTTGTTCATATCCTTTTTAAGCTGTTGATTATACAAATCATGTTTTTCAAGAAATTGAGTTATCGACATATGTATAATTTCTACACTTCACTCAAATTTGGGGTGTGCTTTACATATACTGCAAATCACATGTACTTTACTGCCATCGATTTTCCATCCATTTCAGGCAGCCATTGGTTTAAAGGGTGGCAGTCAACTCCAGAGACTTGAAACAGGGTTAAATGAGGTCATCCAACCAAAATCAGATGAAAAATTAAATACCTGGAAAAACAATTGTTGTTTTCAAGGAAGCTGTGATATCAGATTTTGAGTGTCACCTGCCGGAAAGCAGTGCATTCTCAGCCATCAAAGCAGCTTTTTTTTTATTTTTATTTAAAAAGGCCACTAAATATTCACTGCAATGGCTTATCTATCTCAACCAGGTTTCAGAAATTATTTGACAAATTCACTGAAACTTATCACTGCCTGAAACATGAGAAATCTCAAATATTACTCTGTGCTTTATAAAACGATTTGAGGTCCAAGCATATTTGGATGGTTGTTTCTCATTTAATTGATAAGAAGAAAAACTCTTGCTTTCCTATGAAATAGTGGTCGTCGCTATATGCTGATGCTCTATCAGTGGAGATATATTTCACATGACTACATTTGACTAAATTTGCTTTGTATCATTGAAACAGATTGACTTATCGATTAATGAAGATCAGTGAAGTCTGCAGATGATCCTAACTAAGTTGAGGGATAATTGGCCCGCTGGTTTCTGATGATAGCAAAAACAGGATTTTGAGAAAATTGAGAATAAAGTCGCACTTAATTGGAGAAGACCAGATGCAGATGGCTTGAGAGATTAAAATGATGAAAGAATTTGGACTCTAAGCCAAGCTGTTTGAGATCATTACAACCCACCTGTCAATTTTATCTCAGTTTTTGCAGCACATACACAGTGGAAAGAAAGAAGGAGAAATAATGAGAACAAAAACAGTGTCAGTGCTGGAGCCCCTAAAAAAACACTATTATAATGATTTAACCTTTTTAATAAGTGAAAGGAAAGCGCACACAGTCTTGCTGGTTGGTATGCTGATGCTTGCTAACCAACATTTTCATTTACAGTATCTCCCAAAAGTTAGTACACCCCTCACATTTTTGTAAATATTTGATTATATATTTTCATGTGACAACACTGAAGAAATGACACTTTGCTGCAATGTAAAGTAGTGAGTGTACAGCTTGTATAACAGTGTAAATCTGCTGTCCCCTCAAAATAACACAACACAATCCATTAATGTCTAAACCGCTGGCAACAAAAGTGAGTACACCGCTAAGTGAAAATGTCCAAATTGAGCCCTAAGTGTCATTATTTTGTGTGGCCACCATTATTTTCCAGCACTGTCTTAACCTTCTTGGGCATGGAGTTCACCAAGCTTCACAGGTTGCCACTGGAGTCCTCCTCCACTCTTCCATGATGACATCACAGAGCTGGGGCCGGTTTCACAAAGATAGACTTTGACTATGGCTTAGATATAGTAGATAGTCTTCAGATAGACCTCTAAATCAGACCGTTGCACAAAGCTCTGAAGAATCTCACTATCTTAAGTAGGACTACACTTCTGGGTAAAATAAGACATTTTTCAAAACAACAAAAATGGAGGATTGAGTAGGCGAATCAGCCACTCAGTGCAGTTTACCCCAGCGGAAAAAATGTGTTTGCGGAAGCAGTATAATAGTTATAGGGACATTTTACTTGGAAATTTAGCAGAGTGTGGTTAAAAAAAAAAAGCTTGATTTTGAAAACAACTACCGTTGAACAGAGCGTCAAAGATACAGAAAAGATATATAATATATAAGAGGAAATATCCTAAAACGGGAGGAGGCAGGGCCTATGAGCAAATTTTAAACTAGTCTAACACTTATAGACCAGTCTAAAATAGCGTTGTGAAACCGGCCCTTGGTGGATTTTGATGGAGACCTCGCGCTCCTCCACCTTTCATTTGAGGATGCCCCACAGATGCTCAATAAGTGTTCAGTTCTGGAGACATGCTTGGCCAGTCCATCACCTTTACCCTCAGCTTCTTTAGCAAGGTAGTGGTCGTGTTGGAGGTATGTTTTGGTTCGTTATCATGTTGGAATACTGCCCTGCAGCCCAGTGTCTGAAGGGTGGGGATCATGCTCTGTGTCAGTATGCCACAGTACATGTTGCCGTCTGGTTGCCGCCACAAACGCTTGAAATCATCTGAACCAAATAAGTTTATCTTGGTCTCATCAGACCGCAGGACGTGGTTCTAGTAATCCATGTCCTTAGTCTGCTTGTCTTCAGCAAACTGTTTGCGGGCTTTCTTGTGCATCATCTTTATTCTTGTGCTTCCGTCTGGGACCACAGCCATGCAGACCAATTTGATGCAGTGTGCAGCATATGGTCTGAACACTGACAGACTGGGTCAGCATGGATGGTTCCATGTAGGCCCGAAAATGACGTCAAAACCCTGTGAGATGTAACCATATTGCTTACATTATAAACTCTCAATGAATCTAAAACAACTATTCGGCCATCAGTGACGCTGCGTTGGTGTTTGGCAGGTGAGCCTCGTAGGTGGGCTGATTAAACGGTGATGATCCGAGTCAGACAAACACACTGAACCAGAAGACTTTTGCTGGTGCAGCTACTAGAATTTACGGTGTTTCTGCCATTGCTCTACGTAATTAAACCACGGTTTTGCTTCGCAATCATGTGCAGTAGACGCTGGTGTCAGCAGGAAGTAGCCCTGTAGTAGTATTTTATTGGTTCAAAACTGGCTTCACTGCTCTCCATTCAAAGCAGCGGGGTGGCTTAGTCCAGTGATGTACTGTCTGTGGTGATTACACAAAATTTAACACATCTGCTCCCCATTCACACCTGAGACCTTGTAACACTAACGAGTCACATGACACTAGGGAGGGAAAATGGAAAATTGGGCCCAATTTGGACATTTTCACTTAGCGGTGTACTCACTTTTGTTGCAGCAGTTTTGACATTAATGGCTGTGTGATGTGTTATTTTGAGGGGACAGCAGATTTACACTGTTATACAAGCTGTACACTCGCTACTTTACATTGTAGCAAAGTGTCATTTCTTCAGTGTTGTCACATGAAAAGTTATAATCAAATATTTACAAAAGTGTGAGGGGTGTTCTCACTTTTGTAAGATACTGTAAACCTCATAAAATGTTCTTCAGCAATTTGTCTTTTTTAAACCTAATTAAATTGCAGTGCTCTCTATTCTAAATGCCTTTTTTGTCCAAGTTAATTTTGAGTTTAGTTTTGGTCTGAGAATGTGCCAATGTACTTCTTTGTCTTCCTTGCAGTGGAACCTGGTTTGCAGTGACTACTGGAAAATCCCTTTGCAGCATATCTGCTTCATGACAGGATGGATTCTGGGATACATCTTCCTTGGTACATTGTGTGACTGGTAAGTAATCATTTTTTATATGGAAACCCACAATGGTCAATATTAAGACAATAAAAAAGACATGAGGACGTTAATAAACAATAAATTGTGGAAACTTTCAGCCCCCTGCCTCTCTTTAGCTAGCAAACACAACAACTGCTGTCTGTCTGCTTGAGTTAATTAACCAACTAGATGCTGCTGCTGTTCATAAACACAGTAACTCAACCATTGTAGCTTTTAAGTGTCCTGATGCTACCTACCTATCTGTCTAACAAGCTAGGCTAGCTTATGAGCTATTATTAGCATTAGCTAGCTCCTCTTGGCTAAAGTGACCACAGAGAAAGACATCATCTTTAGAATCAAAACGCTGCCAAGGTAACTCTAAATTTACCAGCTAGCATTTGCTGCTGCCTTTAACTATCTTCACAACCTAGCTAGCTAGCCAGCTAGGTAGGTAGCATGTGCAGCCTTGTTATGCTAAATAAATAAGCAGGTGTTGTATATGTATGTTACTGGATTTATTTACAGTAGCAGCTAGATATCATAAACTCAGAATTTCATTGTTGTTGCTCTAGCAAACAGGAGCTAACTTGCTAAATCTTGTTGCAGTTGTTCAGATTGCTAGTTTAAGAGGCAGGAGGCATTTTTCCATAATTGTCCATAATTTCACTTACTGTATGTACTTGATTGAAAGATGATAGCAATGTTACTGTGCACGTGTGTTTTTAGGTTGGGTCGTCGGCGCTGTTTCGTCCTCTCCATCAGTCTGTCCAGTCTATTAGGGGTGGCCGTGTGTTTGTCCAACAGTGCGGTGGTGTTTCTGCTGCTGCGCCTCTCTCAGGGCTCCATGCTCGCTGGGGTATTTGTATCCTCGTACATTGCTCGTGAGTATCCTGCACGCGCATTTAAGCATTGTCCCACTTATCCAACGGTTATGTTTCCTGCAGCCTTATTCAGTAAGTGACTTCTCTGGTAGATTTTAAAAATAACAACCTCCGCTTCCTCACGCACAGCGACTCACTTCTGTTGTTTATTTTAGAGAACACTTTTGGATCCTGCATTTTGTTGGCTGGCACTGTGTTTATGCAGATGTTTAGTTTTTA
>NC_060169.1:15565409-15614294 GCF_021292245.1 Micropterus dolomieu
ATCACCATAATGACTTACCCACTACATTATTACAGTTGTATCAAAGAATCGGTAGGTGCTTGTCCCAACATTCTCTGGATCTACCCAGGGGTAAATCTTCAGTCTGTGGTGAGACCAGCTCACTGGGGAGATTTGAAGACTGCATGTCATGCTGTCTGTGGAAGTCAATACACGTGTTTTTCCTTTAAAAATGGAAATGACATAGTCCGGATACCAGTCGTCATATACTAATGGATATCCACTTCTCACATACTGGTACCAAACCACACGTTCTGGATTTTGAGGTGGATACTGATAGTAGCCAAAACTACAAGGGATGACAAGGCAGGAACCCAGCAATCCTTTGATGTTGCTTGGCATCTTTACATACCAAGTGTTGGAACTGCAGAAAAGGTATCCTGCAAGAGGACCAATATGCAAAAGAGAAAACTTGAATTTTGTTTTTAAAAGAAGTGTTTATCAGAAATTGAATAGTACCAAAGAGCAGTACCTAAAATGCAGAAGGTCAGGAGAAAATGGCTCAATCCAGACATCTCATGAATGGTACCACACACCTGAAATATATGCAAAAGGAACATCTTAGTATTAGGCATTACAAAGTATTAAGAAATTAACAAAAGGAGGAAAACAGAATACATCTTTTTTCATATTTATCAGATGAAAAATACAATTTTACTATATAACAATATTTCAAAGTCAGATCTAACCTATAGTTCCAATGTTTAAGGGTAACTCAAGCAATGTAATTTGAATTTCCATAAAGTTGGGAGGCTTGCATAATAGAGATTCACAGACTTACAAAAGTAAAAAAAAAAAATCACTGTATTGCACTGATTGCTTATCTGTCCTCTTTGATTGTATTACATCTACATTTATTCATTTAGCTGACGCTTTAATCGAAAGCGACTTTTTTGCTATATATGTCAGAGGTCACACGCCTCTGGAGCATCTAGCGGTTAAGAGTCTTGCTTATTAGTCTAATAAACTTCCCATTAGATCATTAAATTCTTTCAGACTATTAAGAACAACAATATCTCTCTTCTGTGAAACACTGAACATGTATACACCATCAGTAGCCCTCTATGCTAACAGGGTTGCACCAAGCTGTGCTAACGATGTAAATGTAAATGTAAATGTAAATGCTCTGTACTTGTGTAGCGCCCTTCTAGTCTTTTTGACCTCTCAAAGTGCTTTTACACTACATCTGCATTTACCAGTCACACACATTCATACACTGAGCCTAAGTGCTCAAACAGAAACTAACATTCACACGCATTCATATGTAAATCGGGGTTCAGTATCTTGCCCAAGGACACTTCGACACGCAACCAGGGGGAGCCAGGGATTGAACAGCCAACCTGCTCTATCTCCTGAGCCCCCTTGTGCTAACTTGCTGGTTTTTAAACCAGCATGCACAGAAGTCAACAGTTTTGCAATGTTAACGTTAAACTTGCCATATGGGCAATGTAACGTTAACTTAAAGTCCAAGCTGCCTTCAACTCCTCTGCTGCCAGTCTGTCTGAAGCCAGTGATGTTCCTCATGCCGCTCCAGACCTCCCTCATGTTGTTCTGCTGGAGTTTACACTCCAGCTTCCTCCTGTACTTCTCCTTAGCCTCCCTGATCTTCACCTTCAGGTCCCCCTGAATGGCCCTCACCTCCTCCCTTTTCCCGTCTCTGAAAGCCCTCCTCTTTGCATTCAGGATGTCCTTGATATGCCTTGCACAGTTTGTTGTTTGGGTAACAATGGACAGTTTTTGCTGGGACAGTGCAGTCCACACAGAAGTTGATGTAGTATGTGATGCACTCAGTAAGGCCATGAGGAGGTGGGGGGTATCGGTATGCATCCTCAACGTTAGCATACAGCAGGTCCAGGGTCATCCCCTGTTTATAATGTTATGGCAGAAAATTGTGTTTACATTTAATCTTTTTATGTACGATCTTTTAATATTATTATTACTATTATAGATACATGTATTGTGTTTTTATCCTTAACCTTTCCTCTCCTATAGTACTTATGTTAGTCTGTCCACATTTACTAGGGTTTACTTCAGAGCTGTGAGATTGTTTTGGTGTTCTCCCTCTCTTGTCGTTCCTCTCCTCTCCCTAAATGTTCATTCAAGGCCGAGAGAGCTTTCCAGCATCTTCCAGTATCTTCAACCAAGTCCAGTTGCCCTTGATATTAACCCTCGTTGGATAACTATGACCTGGATGACTGAGAATCATCATAGACAAGGCCGAGAGAGGATCTCTGTTCGCCAAAACATAGAAACCTAGACTGTGTGAATGATGAGGGCCCCTTTGCTCGGGGCCAGACGCCCGAAGCAGCAGGTCTCTGGACCAGCTGTATATATCTGTGTTTCAGTACTTCTGTTTATTCTCTTTTGTTAAATAAATTCTTCAAAGACAACGGTTGGTTGTAACTCAATTCTTTGCTCAACCCCTCACCAGGAATATAATTTCCACGACATAGAACAGCGCTACAAATCCACCACAAAACAAAGCAATCAGCTGACCAGAGTCGAGAAGAGAATACAGAACCAGGTCACAATGAGTTGGTCATTTGTCACATGAAATACATTACTTAAAAAATAAAAATAGCCCTCATCACTTCTCCTCCAAATATGCCCGAAACATTCATGACCATACCAACCCACCCAATTTACCTGGGAGACTCCCATTTTTCATTGCCCTCTCCCGGTTCCTCCTGGGTCACAGTAGTATGCAGGGGCGGTGCAAGACATTGTATAGATTTGGGACTTAGACCACCCCTCATGCTGTTTGAGATGATAGAATGCCTAAAAATCTATACACTATCTGGGAAAAAGATGATTGTTGATTTGAAAAATAATCGTCTCCAACTCTAGTTGATCTAAAACACAACAAATGTTGAGGATCATTCATTTTCACTCCTGGCAACTAAAAAGAGACGTAACTTATCTGATGTAACTTTTTTAAAGTTACATAAACAAGGTATAGTAGAAATATGGTGTTATAATATACAGTTTCTCATCATCATTGAAGGAGGGAATCTCTAAGCACCTCACGATTCGATTTGATTATGATTTATAGGGCTGATAGAGAGAAACAAACAAACAAACAAACGACAACACCGTAATAAACTCTGTTAAAAATAGTGCTGTTCACTGATTGGCCATGGGATGTGTAAATGTCAATTTATGCGACTATGTTTTGATTAGTATGGGCTTTATGTCAGAGTAGCTAAGATGAACCTTACGTCTCTGTGGTGCAACCAAACATAGACACAGCTTAAGTCTCAAACTAACTAGTTACATTTAGTCATTTGGCAGACGCTTTTATCCAAAGCAACTTACATTTGAGGAACAACATACAAGCATCAACAGAGCATCAACTACAGATCTACAACTGACAATACATACTAGTAAGAGCAGCAATAAATACTAGTAAGAGCTCACAGTACACATCACATCAATGGGGTAGATTCCTAGGGAAGGGAGTTAAAAAAAAAGTGCAATCAAAACAAAAAGTGCAATCAATACAAGATCATTGTAGGAGATAGAAGAAGAAGAAGAGCACAGGAAGTGCATGTTAGAGGTTAGGAGGTAGAGGTGTTATAAGGAGGAAGTGTTCTCTTGAAGTCAGAGAGGGACGCCCCTGCTCTGATTGCGTGTGGTAGCTCGTTCCACCATCGTGGTGTCACAGATGAGAATAGTCGGGACTGGATTGAGTAGCGATTTGTAAAGACAGATTTTGTGTTGAGGAAGTGTATCATTTCTGTCTAAGCCCTCATGTCGTGGAAGTGGATTGAGAGGCTATTTGTGTGTAAACAGGGTCTGTGTTGAGGAAGTGCATCAGACAAGTCCATTTGAAAACCTAGGTAATGTAAATTAAGTCAGGGGCCGGCAGGAGATAGGAGTCAGAGACGAACGTGCATGTAAACATTGCTGAAAATATAGTTGATAGCTGTGTGTTAAGAAAAAGTGCATATAAATTGAGTCTTGAAGCCTCATGTTTAAGACCATTAGATAAAAAGTATAAAATAATGACAGTTGAATAACTGATCTAATATTAAACTAACATAAAGCTCAAGGATAACAGATGAATAGAGTTGATATGGTGATATAAAAAAAGTATAAGAAGTTGATGGAAGGAGTTATAAAGTAATAGATATATGAATATATATTGATGAAATAGTGAATGTGGACTAGTATAGTGTAAAAGACGGCTTTGATGCAGTCTCAGATTGAATTGTGATAAAGCTATGTGCAAAATAAAGTTCTGAAGTGGCAGTCCACGCCCGAATAATGGAGACTGGAAGAGAAAAAAAAAAGGAGTTTGCTCACGCTAGCAGAGAGGCACAGAGCAGGAGCTGAGGTGCAGCTGTGTGAGTGTCCATGTGGGGGAGGACAGCAGGCTGAGAGAGAGAAAAAGAGTTCAGCCCTAAACCAAAAGTTATATGAGAGTTTTGTGATCTGTTGCACCTTTATAGTATAACAACAGCACGTTATAGCAAGTTACTCATGAGTTAATAATAACAGAAGTTACAACCAATAACAGCTTGACAGTAAGCAGATTAGTAAAAGAACGGCAATGACTGCTGGATACAGAAAAGAAAAGTGTAGCTGAAGACACTTTTTGGTCGAGGAGAAGGAACAAAACTAGAAAAATGATGACATCTGATAAAGTTTGCAAATTTATTGAAACATAGAGGTACAGATTGATAAGCAGCAATGTGAGGTGTTATCTATGAAGGATTTAAGTTAGAGAAGGGATTGAGAGCCATCAATTTTGTATTAGATGTGAGAAAATCAATTTGATATTTTAATAGTTGTTAGTTTCACTGATGTTAGTTATTTTTAATAAACTCTACTTTGATGATTTTTCAGTTGAATAGCTCCTTGATATAAAAACAAGGGGAGCTGCCTGAGTTTCTTTCAATGAATTGTTTCATTCTAGTTTCTTGGTTGTGTGGCTTTACAATTAACTGTCTTTTTTTTCCTTTTCGAGGCATGAAGGCCGTCCAAATTCCAAAGTTTCCAGAGAGTAAGTGTTTGCTCGCAGTGAGTGTGCGATGGCTGTCCTGGGAGGCACACAGCAGGTGAAATTAAAGGGTAAAGAGCAGAAAAAAAGAAATATTAGCTGCAAAGGTGGTCAAAGGAGGGAGCTGTGGCAGCAACATATGTGGAAAAAGCACAACTAAGTAGTTAAAGATAAAAGACGTCAGATAAGAGATAGAGAAAGCTCAGAATGAAGGGAAAATAGGGAGAAACAGTTTGACCAACAGTTAGATAATATTGACATACTATATAGCCTTTAGTGAAGGAAAAGTAGTCACTGAGACAGAATAATGAAAGAGCCCATCCTGTTAGATAAGGTCTAAATAGATATACCCCCAGATGAAGAAACGTATACAGCAAGTGGAAGAAAGATATAAGTAAGTGCAGTCAAGGGCCAGTACAGGCAGAAGAAGAAGAAAAAAGAATTAGGGTCTTTAAAGGGTTGAGTTCAGATATAAAGGAGAGATGGAAAAAGAGAGGCTATAATAGATAGGGAGGAGACGAGAGCTAGATATGAATAGAAAGAATAACAACTCCCAAACAAAGTGAAAAGTTCGTCAGAGCACAGATCTCAGAAAGACAAAAGATCTGCCTACAGACCGAGATACCTGCAGAGCACAACAAACCATGAGACATGACGACAGCGAGACAGAGCTACAATGGACAAGATGGCAGCTCTGAAGTTTCATGAAGAAGGCGAGAGAGCAGCTTCAAAATGGACACAGCAGAATCTGACTGTGAGGAAGAAAGGGAGGGCCACAAACGAGCAGTGATACAGGAGGCGTTCCACAGAGAGGCGTGCCAACCTGATGCATCACAGGCCCAAGCCCACCTCCACTGACGTCAGCATCTTCCCAACGCTGAGGACGCAGCGAGTCAGACCACCCCTACCATCTACAGTCGAATCATAAAGAGGACAACACCACCTTAAAGACTGTGAACCTAACAGCACAAAGTTTAAAAGGTCAAGAAGGCTTCACTGTGAAAATGAACTTCAGCCAAAATGCTCTCACATGAGACCGAGTGCTGACAGAGACATCACCAAGGAAGAGCTCTCTGTCTCACCATGATCAACATTAGAAATGGTCAGACTATCAGAGGCCTTGAAAACTGCCTTGAAGACTGACCTCAAAAGAGTTTGGGAGTAGGAGTGTTGATAATTTGTAGGAGAAGAAAAAATAGAAAGATAGGGGAAGAAAAAAGAACTAGGATAGGACTAGAATAGGGACTGATGTTAAATCCAAAAAAGACAGACAGAGAATAAGGTTAGCTCAGGATCTATAAAATAGCAAGATATGTCATTAATAATTGATTCATTAACACAAATATACTGAGTTAATAACTTTGGTGTCCTGCTCTCCTCCAGCAGCCACCTGTTACTAAATTTCAGCAAAAAGGGATCAGAACATCAGGCATTCCTTGTGTTTTTTGAAAAAAGGGATCTAGTGGGGTTATTTTTATATTATAATTGTTAGATATCACTGTCTGCTCTGGGTTTGTGCAGAGGAACAGCCAGCGCAGAGCTCCTCGATGTAGCAAATACAATGACAGGCAACCTTTCAGGCGTGATTTTAAAGAGGCCGAAAGGAGAAGCCTCACTGAAGTCTTTATAAAGCAATTTCAGCAGCACATTGCTACTGCATGCTTAAATTTGATGATTGTGAGTATCCAATCATGACTGACCTTTGTCATGTATTCCACAGGAACAACCAAGCAACTGTAATGATAACCTGAGACACGTGTGATGCTGAACACCTGAGTTAATCTATGTTTTCTTTCTGTTTTTGTTGAACATCTGTGTTAATGTATGTTTTCTTTCTGTTTTTGTAGGTAGTATTAGTAAACTAGTTTGAAGTATGGAAGAAATGTAGTGCACTAATGAATAATGGAGTGTTTCAAGATTTACTATTTGTACATCCAATAGCAATGTAATTCAATACACAGATATACAGGATGTTAGAGGGGTTAAATTGCAAGCAAATATAATATCTAGGAAGCAAACTCATGTTGAAAAAGATTAGACAGATAGAAACAATAGTTAAAGTCTCCAAACTACAAACAGTAGGATAAAGCTCAAAGTACAGTTGCAAGCAAGCTTAATAATTCTTCACAGCCAGTCAAAGACCAGAGGAGGCCACTCTCCTATGAGGCCTCGTGAGGCAGACACAGCAGCAGGCAAGATCAAGCGCGACCTGCACCACCACAGAGACGACTTTGACTATCACCAGCTATGAGTCCAAGTGAACCAGCAAAAGGAAGAACAAGACTGAAACTACAAACGACTGAGCACCCTCAAATTGGTACCCAGTCTGTTCCCCAAGAAACCTGAGTGCCAAAAAAGAGTTCCACAGTACCACGGATTAAACTTTCAAAATGGACATCATACATGTTTATTGGACATTTTGCACCATTCTGAAGTGTCACATGAATGATTGTCAAAACACTGTTATGTCTGGTTACTGTATTGTTACACAGAAAGTTCACTATGCACCATGTGATTGTTTTGATGATGTGTGCCTTTCAACACATTAGGTGTTGTTATAATTGTTAGCTTGCTAAAGTATATAAGAAAAGAACAGCTCACTGCATAAGATATTATTTGTTTCACAAGTGTAAACCATTTACAAGGTATATCTCACTATATTATAGCACCTATAGGTAGTTTAATATGTTAAGCTCATTTAAAGGGAAATTCATTTAAAGGGTAATAAGGAGAGAGGAGTAATGGAAATCCTTGTCATTATAACTTGCTCAAATGTGTTAGAAACAGGAACATCCCACCGCATGATTATTGATTATTTTACTACGTGTAAACACTAATTTGGGTATTTTCTTGATGGTATGCAAGTCTGAGGAATAGGTTTCAGATCTGCAAATACAATAGGCCGCCTATTTTCAGTGGTCACAGTGTTGGTGTATAAAGTGTGAGGCTTTACAGCCTCAGAGGAGGGAGTGTTGTGAATTAATTTGGAGCATTATAGCCTAAATTGTTATCATTAATTACTAGAGCAAAGGTGGTCTACATTGTCATCATTTAAAGTGTTATTTTATAGTGTAAAGTTAGGATCACAGTGTTAAAACTCTACAGCTCTGAGTGTGTGTGCTCCTTTCTGTATCTAACTGCCCAGGCACATGTGTGTGTGTGTGTGGGCAAGTTCGTGTGCTTTGGGAGAAAAGGGAGGGAGCACAGTGAGATATCATCAAAAATACCTGCAAAGTAAAATATAGAAGCAGATTTTGTGCAAATTTTATAACAAAACATACATCAATATAGTCCATCACAGTAAGAATGTCCTGTTTCTAGCACAGAGCACAAAAAACACCAGTTTATTCCACAAAAGTCAGGTTATGGAAGAAATGGCATGATCAAGCAGAGTGCATGCAGAGGACACAGAGAGGAGGAGCAGGCAGTCGGGGACTTTCCCAGACCCAGGGGCAGTAGGAAAGAGAGCCAAGAGATGATGTGAAGCCAAGAAACAGAGCTATAAAAGGAGGTCCAAAAGGAGGTGAAAGTCGTTACATGGTTTTCATGTCGACTCGGGTCTCTGTTCTGGTAACAGAATGGGACTCTATTTTGCACCGATCTCTGACACACTCTGGTGGAACTTTTATATTCTAATTGGTGTCTGTTTTTGTTGATAATAAAAATGTTGGTAAAAGTTCAAGCTTTCTTATCTGGCCCAAGACTTGAATTTTTACACGACATCACAATCCTGACAGGTCTTTAAAATCTCAGAAGATGGTAAATTGTCAAAATATTCAATGTATTATCATAAAAGACAATCAAGACTACAAAAACTCACATTTAAGAAACAATAATTACACAATTAATCAAAATTTTAGTGGATAAATTTTATGTAAATCAACTAATCAAATAAAACAATGATTTCAGCTCAGAATTACTACAGGAAACAACAGTATATTGAAGTGATTGCGGTGAGTGTTGTTTTTATTTTCCATAATAGTTGGTTAACTAGAGGAAATAACAACCAGAGGGTGGTTAATGCAATATGAGCTATAGTATATCAGAGTCAAAGTATTAACTTAATGTTGGGAATCAAGAAACGAGGGACAATAATTTCACTTGGCAAGTTGCTGTCATGATGTGTTGCTTCTGATGTTAGGATCAAAAATGACCTGGTGCTGTACTGAACAATGTTTTTTAATGTTTTCTGGTCCCCAAGTGTACAGATCAAAACTGGCTGATATGACAAAGTGCACCAATGTTTCTGACTCAATCTCAATCAGGGAGGACATCCCAACACCAAGAGAGAGTTACCATTTTAAGTTAATTCTTAATAAGATACCTTGTGTACTGATTAAAATGCAACTAAAGATTTTCTTCATGCTTGAACATACACTAAAAGCTTAATTTATCTTGGCTGTAACAGATGCCCCTCTGTTAGTGCCCCTCATGAAAGCACTGATTTATTGCCAGTTCCACCTTCTTATCTTGAAGGATGCTTTTCCAATTAGTCGATAAAGATGGCTGTCCCCAGTAAATGATACCCATTTTACCAAGTCAAAGAGTTCAGTTAGAATTATTCGGTAATAATATTTTGTGATGCAGTATTTTACAGTTTCTTTAATTTCATTCCACCACATTTCAGTAAATAGGCAATGGTTGATTGTTATTGATGAAGTTATACTAGATGACATTATGAATAGGCTACGTTTTATGAAGTGGTTGTCTTTAATTGTCCACTGCATCTGTTAGGGCCTGTCCATAGGCTCGCCATTCATCTGTGACAACATGTGAGCCTCTTCTTACTTGATGTTGGTCGGCAACAGGTCTTCTCTTGAGCGATCTTTCACCACCCTGGCAATGAGTTTTCTTGATGTAATTATGTTGTGTTTTTGTGCTAAACTGCAAAAAGTTCAAAATTCATACAGACTGTTCAAAAAGCGAAGAAACATAAATAAAAGTTGTTTTCCTGCAAAATGTGTGTCACTTTACTTAAAGCAAACAAATACATGTTATAAGGTCTTATAATTAGTTCATATGGTATTATGTCCACCTGTAATATATTATACAGGGATAGATATTTTAACACTTTACTTAAAGCAAACAAAGACATGCTATATAACTTTAAACATTACTATAAGCTATTATTCCATTTTATATCACTAATTGTAAATGGTGACTAAAGTGTATTCATAACGAGGCTGAGTCGGTGGTTATAATGTGTTATGGAACATGGTCGGAGATTCCTGCCGCACATTGATATAAACTGGTATTACTATTAGTTATAAAACATTAAATCAAAAGATCATTATACGTTATGAACTTTGCTATAGCGCCCAATGCATGTTTGTAAGTGATTATAACAACTGTTATAATGTCTTATGGACGCATTATATCGTGTTATAAATATAAGTCATTATAGCGATGACCTTCATAGAAAGTGTTACCAAAACTTTTTTATTCTTTCAACTGACCACACAGTTTTTTAATAATGAGCCTCTACTAAGCAATTTACAATAAAGTACTCTTATCTGCAAATAAAATAAAATACGTTTTCCTCACTATCAAATATCATCAAGATGTACATACTAAACAGTAGAGAAGACTTTTAAAAGGTTGACACTTACCTTGCATGTTCTTTAACCGTCACTGACACGAAGACAGTCACTGATTTCCTCGACAGTCTTCACCCATCATTCTTCACTCTGCATCCTGAAAAATAATGCTCACAGTGAAATGATGTACTTCTTTATGTCATATGCTGTATGAAATGTGATTCAGAACAGGCTTAAAGTGGGTTAAAGGGATTAATTGAATTTGTTGGACAAACATCACAACTGGTCTAATCATACACCTTCCTGTGCAGATCATTTCTAGAAACACACATTTTAAAAGCAACACACATTTTAAAAGCAGTAGCGTATGTTTAAAAAAAGGAATTTCATGTGCTGTTCCAGTGTTTTGATGTTCTGTACTGCTGTAAGAACCCTCTGCACATGTTTGCCTCTCGGGACTACTTACCAATCAGCAGGTCACAGGAACTTAGAAAGCCTGCTAGGTTTATAGTTAGATATAGAGTCCACTATTATTACTCTATCACAAGAGATAGAGGTTTATGTCCTGAGTGTGCCTCCTATTACATCAGCTCCGGACCACTTTCTGATTAAATCTGAAGTAACACTAGCCTGTTCTTGTATTGCTGCTGCTGGTGTATTCACAACTTGCTGCATCTGTCCTTCAACTTTAGCTGCATTTGGTGAGTGACTAATTAGCTCCCCCTTACCAGCTGCAGCATTAATGGCTCTCATATTGTCAGGATTGTGATGGTTGAGAAGGGTAAGCAGGGTGGTGGACCCAAATGCAGGACGCAGAGCAGAGGAGGTACAGTTCAAAAAGGGGTTTATTCCATAAACAAACAAAAGGCGAGCACACTTCCTGGCAGAGTGGCTGAGACTAATCCAAAAATGAACATAGAAAACCAACAGAAAATCCAGAACGAGTGTAATCCAAAATACCAGGAACTTAAAGGGAACAGGCAGGTAACATGACAAGACAGCGCAAACTACAACCATGACAATGAGGGACAGAGCGTATACACACGACAATGACCGGACAAAGACTGAGGGAAACAAGCAAGGATATATACACACAGGGTTAACAAGCTGGGAGGAAGTACACAGGTGAGGGACATGAGACTAACAAGACACAGGCAGGCAGAGAGAGAGCAGGGGAAAACAGAGAGATTGACATGCAGAGGGATTACTGCGATAACAGACACAACACAGGTTACTGAACACTAAACACTAAGACATGAACCGAGACACAGAACGAGGAGCTAAGACACAGAGCTAATCCTAAGATACAAGACACATACTAAATAAACTTAAAGATGCGGATGAATAAAATAATAAACAAGGCTACACGGAGACTAAAGCAGAAAGATCAAAATCATAATGAACTAAACAGATCATAACCCCACAACCAGACACACAGACACAAAAACCAGCACAAACACACAGAGTAAACTAGACACAAGAAATGACTGAAACTCAAAACACAGACTAACTATATCACAGATACTGGACACAGGGGAATAGACAGGACAGAACCCAAAACCCAACATACTATAAGACAGATACTAAAAAAAACTATAAATAACATGACTGACAAAAAAACTAAAAAGAACAAAGCAGAACAGACACGCCAACAGTGTGACACATATTAATGCATCACTAATTAAAATTTGATTTAACATTATTCTGAAATTGGCCATTCGGCATAATGAGTATTTTAACCTTTGGTACTTTATGTATATTTTGATGCAAATACTTTTGTTCTTTTACTTAGGTATAAATCTGAATGCAGGACTTTTACTTGTACAGAGTATTTCTACACTGCTATATTACTTCTACTTAAGTAAAAGATCATTACTTTTTCCACCATTACAGTTTTTCTCACTCGCTTTGGTACATTTCTTGAATCATCTCTAACATTTACAAAACAGTAAGTGCATTTCTCAAAACATATCGAACAAACAGCACAACACAGTGGATTACCTGCAAAAGCCCGTAAATCCTTAGTCTATCTCTCAAAAGCAAATCTTTATGTCACTGAGCATGTCAGTGCCATCAGAATGACAAGTCCTTGTGTCTTGTTTATGAACAAGATAGTCAAAATGTTTAGTCATGTTGTCAATGTTGTCTGATATAACTACAGCTAAGGTGTTAATGATGTGTAAATGCACAAGACTGCACTTTTTCTGTATGGCATGTTACTATAATTTCAACAGTACAAAGTAAGACATTGCAAGAGACTGCACAGGATTTACAGTTAAGCTTTTACTGATTGAATTGTAATTTACAGTTTTGACAAAGCATGTCATTGTTATACAAAAACTAAAAGTACAGAAAAGAAAGACAACAGCACTGCATAGCACAACAGAAAATCTAAATTACAAAATTAGAATTGTAAACATGGAAATCGCCCCTTAGGCAGAACTGTAAAGGCAACACCGTTTGTGGTATTACAGTGCAGTCTTTCTACACCTCCTGACGGTCCTGTCTGTTGGGCCACAGATTCTCGTCTACGTCACAACGGATATCTTCTCTTGCAATACAGCGTGGAAAGAATCTTTTCAAATGTCTTATCCAACCTCTGCAGGCGTCTGCTGTGATGTCCTCACATGCTGCATCCATTGCAGCCAGCTGGGTCATCTGAGTCTGTGGCCGGTGACCGTAAACTTTCCACCTCCATGCTGAGTAGAACTCCTCAACTGGGTTAAGGAATGAGCAATAGGGTGGTAGGAATTCCATCAGCATCCTGTAGTGGACTGCAAACCATTGCCTGATGGTGTTTGAGTGATGGAAACTCACATTATCCCAATCTACCACATACTTTGGTAAATCTTCCTGAATCAGACCTCTCTCATCATCAGGGATAATATCTCTGTATAGGGCGTCTAAGAAGGTGAGGAGATGCTGTGTGTTGTATGGCCCTGTAATGGGAAGACGAGTTAGCACACCATGCTCTGAAATAGCAGCATACATAGTGATGTTCCCTCCCCGCTGGCCTGGCACATCTACAGTAGCTCTTTGGCCAATGACATTTTGACCACGTCTTCTGCCTTTGGCCTGGTTGAAGCCAGCCTCATCCAGGTATATGAGGTTGACAGGTGGTTCACTTGATTCCAGTTCCATAAATGTACTAAAGCAAGTGAGAAAAACTGTAAAAAAAAAAAAAAAATAAAACAATGAAAAAGACCAAGAGCCATTAATAGAGACAAGCAGTCTATGACTGTAGATGTAAACAGTTGTTAATGTAAACACCTACAGACTAAGAAAGTGGCAGCTATAAAAGTTGAGACATTTGAATGAAACGATAATTACATTACAGTTTTTCTCACTCGCTTTAGTACATTTCTCAGATCAGAATTTAAATTCTCAAAACTACTTGCTCAACCTCCGCATCATCTCGTCACTTGTGCACATCATAAAAGCAATTTCTCATTGTTTTGACCATATTGCAAATGCTTTGACATATTGAACCAAATGAATATGTACAATTGTCTGCTGTCATGCTGATCATAATAAATTATATCGGTACTCTCCCTTGAATAGTCTTAACCCCCAAAACATCTAGTTCACAAGTTCATTGCACAAGTCACTACATGCAAAATGCCTGAACACATTGTCGAAATCAAAGTTAAATAAAGTCAAACTTTATTTTCATTCTTCACATTCAAGTATACAGCTGAATGAAATGTACAAACCATGGTGCATAAACAAAATAAGAATAGACAACAACAAATCACAACATACTACAGTAGCAACACAGCCCTCAGACCATTCCACACAATTCCATACACAGTGAACAGTAACAATACACAGTGAGCAGTGAATAGTGCAATACAGATAATATACGCCAGTAGATGTATATTCTTCTATATATGTGTGTATGTGTGTGTGTATATATATATATATATATATATATATATATATATATATATATATATATATATCCATCCATCATCAACCGCTTATCCTGCATACAGGGTTGCGGGGGGCTGGAGCCAATCCAAGCTGACATCGAGCGAAAGGCGGGGTACACCCTGGACAGGTCGCCAGTCCATCGCAGGGCCAATATATATATAGAAAGAGAGAGAGAGAGAGAGAAAGAAAGAGATAGATAGATAGTCTATATCTATATATCTATTCTGCATGACAATGACAGGCTCTGTCAACAAATTACAGTACGAACAGTAAAAACATGACTGTGAATCCTGTCCAATCTCTTGCAATGTATAACTTTATACTGTGTAAATTGCAGCCTTGTGCATTTTCAGTCATTGTCATCTAAATGTTAGCCATAGTTTACATCAGAAAACACTTACAGAGTACTCTGTTATATTGATAACATGACTGAACATTTTGATTTGATTATCTTGTTCGTAAACAGTGACACAAGGACTTGTTATTCTGATGGCACTGACATTTTCACTGACATAAAGATTTGCTTTTGAGAGATAGACTAAGGATTTTGAGCAAGTTACAAAGTCAGTCTACTGTACATTCACCTAAACACTGGCACTGGGTGACTAAAGGTTAAAGCTGATAAAAACAAAAAAAAACTAATTGAGTTCACTCTTACAGACAGTTGACTTCCTCACAGAAACCGCCATACGTGTTGATAACAATCATTGAAAAGTTCCGTTGCTTGGAAAGCAAAGCTGCAAAGCTGGCCAAAACTTAAAAGCAAGCACTGATGCCTTTTGTGAGTGTGGATCTTTGTGTAATGTTACCAGCCTAGATACATCTTTTGCAGTTTTCCTTTTGTTTTCTCCTTTATTACGGCTTTTTTAACAACAGACAGATCAATGTACATGCATAAATCTTCAGTTCTTTACTGTTTTGCTCATTACCTCACACTCGTTCAAGGCGGATCCATTTGCACTTCCTCATTTTAGTTCATCACTTGGTCTCACTCACAGAGGCAGATGTACAGAGAGACAGAGTAGAGAGACAGATAGGCATCGGCAGAGCCACAAAAAGGTCAATATAAAAAGAAAACTAGTCAAGAAAGCAGCTAAAAAAAAGAGACAGTACATACATTAGTGTCGGATATGGCCAGGTTGGATGTCATGGAAGTGTTTCATGGTATTTCTTTTCCCGGACATCTGCACACCCAGGATTCCTTACAACTTGCTCTTAAATTTCCATTTAAGGACACAGATATCCTTGTTGTCTCCTATCCAAAGTCAGGTAAGAAACAACAAACTGATCAGGATACACGGCCCCTGCAGTGTCTTCAAGGGTAATGCAACTAACCACATAAGTTGAGTAACTCATTGCAGACATGATGCTGAAATCTATTTAAGAATGTCATACATGACTCAATACGTTTCAGTCCAGGTTTTTTAACTTTTTTGCTGTTTAAAAATATGGATTTAATTCAAGTCAAGTCACAGATCCTTCTCTCTTTTCTCTCAATAGGCACCACATGGTTGCAGGAAATTGTGACTCTCATATCCAGCAGAGGGGACCCACACCTGTCCCAAACTGTTCCAAACTGGACTCGGGCTCCCTGGCTGGAGCATTATTACTTTGCTTCGGTACTGGAGGCCTCATCAATAACACCTCGAGTCATCACCACGCACCTACCTTATCACCTTTTGGGCCCTGCCCTCCAGGGCTCCAAAGCCAAGGTCAATTTACCTGTTTATATATCCATTTGGACTGTAGTATATTGCAGATGTATCGCTGTAAGTGTATATGTCAGCCAAAATGCCAAACTAGGTATGTGGTAATTTAGACACAGAGTGATTAGAGCAAAGACATGTTGATTTTTCAGCTGTAAAATGTGCTCTGTATGTGTGTTGGTTAAAGTTTTTCTAAAAAAACAAATCTAAAGGATCCGGTTAAAGATTAATTGTTTGTGTTATGTTTTTCATCAGTATGTGACCCAAAAATAGTTTGAGCTTTAATAAGCACAAATAGCACAAATATTCTGACACTGTTGCAGTGTGTCGGCTAACAGGTAATCTATGTGAGCAGAAACCCTAAAGATGTGGTGGTGTCCTTTTACCACTTCCACAAAATGGCCAACTTCTTCCCTGAGGCTGGATCATTCCCAGAGTTTTTAAATCGATTCCTGGAGGGAACACGTGAGTTGACATCAGGACAAAAGATTATTTTACTCTTTGTGAGGTTATACTGACTTCAGCTCTGAAGCCAAAAGTATAATTTGATCAATGTACAGTATTTTTTTTTCTCGTACTTCATGTTTCAGTGCCCTATGGCTCCTGGTTTGACCATGTTATCGGCTGGACCAGTCAGACAGCAACAATAAACAATCTGCTTTACATCACCTATGAAGAGATGTCGCTGGTAAAGGAGAACTGATTCATCATTCTCACCACACTAAATGTCCTTAAATGTATATTTAGTAAGACAAGAAAGAGTACAATTTCTTGTAAGATATTTTTTTGTCTTGTTCAAAAATCGCAAGCGATAGTTTGAAAGCAGAAGTTCATGGTAAAAATGCTAAAATTCAAGCATCAGAGAATATGATTATTTATTTATTTTTGTTAACATGGTTATTTAGCATTTTAAGGAGGCCTGAGTCTGATTCCTTTGTTAAATGATTTTAATCCTATCATTGTCTTCTTTGGGTTGTCAGGATCTACATGGCGCCATAAAGCGGGTTAGCTCTTTTCTACAGTGTCCCCTGGTGGAGGATGAGCTCAACAACTGTGTGAAACACAGCAGCTTCAGCAGCATGAAAGAAAACAAGATGATCAACTACACCCTGGTCCCTGAAGAGATAATGGACCACAGCAAGGGCTCCTTCATGAGAACAGGTAGGACTCGTTTGATTGATCCGAATAGTTGTCACGAAAATTGGAACCTGCTATCAATCCAAAAATGACTCTTTTACTGCAGTGGTTCCCAACCTGGGGGTCGGGACCTCCTAAGGGGTCCCAAGATGAATCTGAGGAGTCACAAGAGAATTAAAGAGATTTTCTCTCATCTCTTTAGACCTCTACAAATCCTTCAATGAAACAATCAGAGACAGAAAAATCTCTTTGATTTTGACAAACTGCTCACACTGACCTGTGAGGAGGGGTCAAAAACTCACATTGATTCATTTGAAGGAGTCATGAAACACAAAAAGTTTCTGATCCATTCAGAAGTATTAACAAATAAAAGGAACAGTTTGACAATTTGGGAAATGTGCTTTTCCCCTTTATTTAATATCATGTTCATCAGTTGAGAAGAACAAAACTGCTTTGTGCTTCAGTTATATGTGTAAATGTAGTTCGTACCTGTAGTTTATGTGGTTTTAAAAATCCCTCGTTTGGCCTGTAAATGTTATCCTTTTTGCTTCACTGCCTGTTCCCTTTCCACAATTTAGGTAAGATTGGAGATTGGAAAAACATGTTCACAGAGGAGCAGAATCAATATTTCAAAAGAGTCTTCAAGTCCAAAATGCAGGACTGCACTTTGGAGTTTGTGTGGGAGAAGCATAACAAAGAGGAGCCACATGCTAATGAACAATTTCCACAGAAAAACACACAGAACTGTGAAAAAAGCTAAATGAAATTAGAATGCACCATGTAATTTTAATGGCATTGTATTTTATCTACATGTAGATCTATGTGCATGTATGATTTTAACTACATTTATGTAGATTTTATTGACCTGTATGACAGCACACTTTGTTGCCTCTTATGTATATTGCTGTCTCACTTTCATCAGTGTGCCTGTGCATGATGTGATCCTTGTGATGATTTATTCAATGTTTTGATGCATTAATTGAATTAAATGAATCTCAGATCGACCGAATCCTCTTATGGTTGCAAAATGATTTGTTTTTTGGCAGAGAACAAGTGGCACTTTAATTTGCTAACACGCAATATAAGCATAGAAATGAAAAGTTGCAAGCAGCACAGGGAAAGGACAGATGAGGTCCAGAGGGATGAGCCACCCTTGTGTGTCCTGTCACTTCACACAACCAAAGAAAGGTGTTGTTCGCCCTCCAGTTTCCATGCACTGGAGTGCTTTGATCAAATTCTATTGCGCACATGTGCGTGTGTGTGTGTGTGTGTGTGTGTATATAAGACTGAACATATGGTACAGAGTTTACAGAACACACTGTGACTGCAAAGATGAACTCTGATAACTGATGGAAAGCCACCAATCTGGTAAAGACTGATATAAGCTTTGATCCACAGAGACTTAAAGCTAACATCTGATTGATGGGAGGCATTCATGGTTATGCTGTATGATGTGACTTAAGACGGTTTGTAGAATGGTAATTGCTGCTGAAGCCACCAAACTGGTGTTCTTTTTGCAGTGTTGTTTGACTTTGATCTGGATTTTAAATTACTTTATAGGTTTGAGGCAAATTAGTGTTTTCCTCCATCCTTTGCTTCTAACCTATGTTACAGAGTGTAGTTAAAGTGAGATTTTGTCATTAGGGAAATACGCTTTGGAAATTTGCTTTCTTGCCAAGAGTTAGATAACAAGATTGATACCACTCTCCCGTCTGTTTAAATATGAAGCTACAGCCAGGAGATGGTTAGCTTAGCGTAGCATGAAGAACAGCTAGCCTGACTCAGTGCAACTGTCCTTATTCCTATAAACTCTAAAAGTTTTCAGGACAAACAAAAATAACAACATACTGTTAATTCTGAAAGCATGTTATCCACAAACTTAATAAACTTAAGAAATAATAAGATAAGATATTTATAAAACTATTGAATAGAAATGGGAATAGAAACATGACTTAATGAAAAAGAAAACATGTTTAAAAAAAGAGATCGCATAATTTCCTTTAGTCTGAAGTCTTCACGTCACAGGAAGCTGAGGCGGCCACAGCGTTGCAGATATGACCAAAGTCAGATCCATTCTTTTAAAAAGATTTTCTAGCCAAGCAGAAACCTTTGGTTTCATTTGTTCAGGCTTTCAGATGTGTCTGTGTCTGTTTGTCTCTGAGGTTTCTGCTACCACAGCGTTCGGTGGCTTATCCAGCGTAACTAGTTAAAGTTTCTAGAAAGTGATGTTGCTGTTGACTTTTTTAAATGTCAGATTTCAATGCTGTGAGCATCACAAATGAAATTCCGTACACCTCCTCTGCATTGGAGTGGTGGCAGAAAAACAATCTCAGAGATGGATATAAAAAACCCTGGACAAATAAACCAAAACTGTGTGAGGTTTAACATCAGAGGTAAATCCGAAAATGAAGAAAGAATGTTTTCTCCTTGTAGTTAAGTTTTTTTTGTACACAACAAAAGTCTAATGTTGATGCCTGACTGGTAGGAAAAACTATTCCATTAATCTAACACTCTATGCTATTCTTTGAGAAATGTGAAGGTTGTTTTTAAGTGCAAACTTCAGACTTTTTAGTTTATTTTTAGGTTGTAAAAAATTTCATAAATTTTTATCTCCTCACATGGGGGGATGATTCAGCTGCAGATGTGCAGATGATGATAATGAAGCAGCACTTCTTGTCTGTGTAGTTGTTAGACTCCTGTGCCACAAACGTGTGCTCCTGATACCCACAGTGCCTTACATGAACAGCCATTCAACTTATTTTCGATTTAACGATTGTCCGCCTGGGTGTAGTCTGTGTTTCTGTGCAACATTCTGTGTGACAGCCTGTGTATTTGCTCATGTGTTTGTGTATTGATCTGTGTGCTTTGCATGTGTGTACATTTGAATAGGGAAGTCATCCGGCCTAATTTGAAAGAAACGACATTCAAACTCAAGCTCACGCAACCTTGAAGATTATTGTCTCTTGTCTTTTCAAAACATTGTATGAAAGCCTGTTTCATGAAAGAATCATCATTCCTGCCTGTAGATTTTGTTAGAGGCCGACTGGATGGCGTACCTCTCTGTAAAGTGGATTCAGCTGTTCAGAAAGCCTGCTGGTTTTTAGTGAAACCAATGTGAGGAACACATTTTTTTCTATTTTCAACTATGCAGTTCCCTCTTTTCATAAAAATGGTTTGTCTCTTTCTAGTTTCACCTTATGTCGCCGATCTGTGTTTTTTTTTAAATGTGTAGTGAGTAATCAAGTTGACAAGGGCTCGAATGTGCTGTTGTATCAGCTGCTAATACAGTCCATGCATGTCACATGCACATGCACACACACACACACACACACACACACACACACACACACACACACACACACACACACACACACATGCAGCATTCAATTCTTTATTGTGCTCACACTTTTCAGCCACGTGAGAAACCTCTTCACACTTCTCTATATATACAGCTTCAGACTCTGCTGAGGGGAAGGAGGTTGAAGGGTAAACCTGGTGTCAGTGTTAATTGCCTCACGAGGGTTCAAAAGAAGAACACAGAATCGGTTCACATTTATTTATTTAAAAAATAAAATTAGCCGACACATTGTGAGTTTTGATAATGTTGTCAGCAGTTACTGCCTTTATCATTAAGGTGAAAGAGAGTCAGAGAGAAGTGATGTTGGATAACATTTTTCAACATAATCTTTTCATTTGAACTCTTGCAACCATGTCGTTTAAATTGACACTTGAATTGCTAACACATATATAAATGACCAGCAAACTGGGCTCTTTACAACTTGTTCACAGAGATTTTCATTTAAATTTTTCAAAAGACTTTCAAAAGACTTTCAAAAGACTTTCAAAAGACGATGTGTGGAAATCATTGCTCAACAACAAACCAACTCTCCGGCACCTGTTAAACCTCATCTCTAAGCTACAGCACTTCATAGAATTGTTATTCATGACATAAAAGAGAAAGAACCAGGAGGTTTAATGTTTAAAGAAATTACATTAAAAGAATATGACTCATCTGACCACCAGGTGGCCTTGTTTGACCAGCATGCCTCTGTCTGACAGGGTAAAGGCATTTAGGAAGGCACAGCGCAAAATGTTTCAGTGCATCAACTTTCATGTAGGCTCAAATGGGTCTTAAAGGTGGACTCTACCAATTGTACACATGCAGGTAGTTTACTCATCATGAGTACTACTCAGCCTGTGAAGGTGTTGTTAAGTCTGTGATACTCAATAGACATCATTTGGGTAATTTGAGCAGGGAGACTACTTTATAATTACAGATTTTATAAAGTTACTTCAAATCCAGTCACGATTACATCCAATCATGACACCAGAAATGCAATGACAACACAAAACAGATATACTGTCTACTCTAAATGTGCATACGCCTTCATCAGAAAGTTTCGTTCAGAAAAAGCAATGTCGCAGAGCAGAACATCTCAACTAAGGACCAGCACCCATACTTTCATTTATAAGGCAGCTGAACACACTGCTCATGTAGCTTCTTAAGCTGTACATATAAATTATAGATGCTTTTTATCTGGTCAAATTTACTTTGATACATTCATTCCCTTATTTATTATTGAAAAAGTTGCTGGCACTTTATGAAACTACTACTTAAGTATTACAAATGTTTGCATTTTATTCACTCTATCTTCTATACAAATACCATAACAATGTTTTTAAGTATGTGTTTTTATCGGGGAGATTTTATTCCTTTTTCATTGTTATAGCAAAAAGAATCAAAACTTAAAATCTAATTAACAGTCACATCAACTTCGACCGGCATTATCTACTTCACCCTGATAAGAGACTGCTAATGAGACCAGGAGATATGAAGGGTGTCATGGCAGGCAGCTGGGCCCCAGTCAGGAGAAGGTGTGACAGTCGTGGCATTTGCAAGGCATTTAATTCCCGTCAGCTCCATCATCCTTCCCCATTGCGTCAGAACCTGAGTGGGGACCTAACAGCTGCATAGGACACGGAGTACTTTGGTTCATCTTAAAATCACTCACTCACTCACACACACACACACACACACACACACACACACACACACACACACACAGACATATATTAAGTTGCATGAGTATCAAAAAGAACACGCTGCTCCACATTTAGAGGGGACTGCAAGAAACCACAGATGTGACTGACTGCATGTATACATGGTGAAGAGCGTGAGAAGAAAAAGAAGACATTCATTCATATGCATGAAAATGTTAGAATAATTGTACATGGTGACACCTGAGTGACCTTTTTTTTTAACACAGGTTTTTGTAGTTGTTGTAAGGGGACACACATAACCTTGAATCACTTGTATTTGTACTACTACTACTACTACTACTCTACTATTACTAAAATACTTAAAGAATTGTAGCAATTTCTGCTAAAAATGGATGGAAAGCTGGTGACCTACACGTTTCTCTCCTTGTCTTTCTTCTACAGGTCTGGATCAGTTTTCTGTTCTGATCTCAGTCTGGGCAAATTAGGCACCAACCAGAGGCAACATTTTTATGATGTCATCATTTAAACATTTATAGTGCTCTCAATAATCAACTATCACAACACCTCATTGGACATTATTGCTTATTTGATCAGAAAATTGCATCAGCAAATTGTATTTGCCTGAACAACACGTATTCTACACACTGACTGCTCTGATAACTGTACCAAGGCCACTGCTGTGTCAGTGGTGACCTAAAATGCTGAGTCACTATGATCAGTTAGGGCAAAATCAAATCATGCATCCCACAGAAAATGGTGAACAACAAGGCAGTGGTGGAAGAAGCATTTAAATCCTTTACTTAAGTGAATATATACCACAATGTAAAAACGTAAAAATAAAGTAAAAATACTGCAATTAACATTTTACATTATGTATCTTCAACTAAACATACATAAAGTCTCAAAAATATAAGTACTCATTATGCAGAATGGCCCCTCTTAGAATTTTACATTATTACAAACATTACATAATTGGATGATTATTACTGGTGCTTTGGTGCTTTAACATTTAAAGCGCCTTTTTTATGTTGTAGCAGGTTGAGGTAGAATATTTCAGTCTGAAATGCAGTAGCATAAAATCAGTGCAGTACCTGAGTAACTTTCCACCACTGAAAAAAGGCAACATCCGACTGAATAACAAAGTGTCCATTCAGTCTATCAGGTTAATTCACACAGTTAAACTGGTGGAAACAACTGTTGCTATGCAACTGACCCTTCCTTCTCCTTTCATAAATGATTTCATTCTATTTATATTACTTTTTGCTTAACATTTGTTCTAAAAACTTTCACAGGGCTTTAACCATTCTGGCAGCAAACTTCTCAAATGTCAGCTATCAGAAAATGCCTGCTAGCAAAGTCATGCATACAACAACTTCATTTGGACATATGGACTCCTCTTGTCAACACATTAAACATGAACACATCTGAAGGTGACAGCTGACAGAGCCTGAGCCTGAACACTCTTATGAGGACAGTGGATAAAAAGTGCCAGTTCAACTTCTTTAACAATACCGATAAAAAAGATGGATGATTGTGAATAAACATCAGGAGGAGAGAGTTCAGTACTATAATGGCACAGACAGAGTGTCCTAGTATTTTGAGCTTTTGACTGTTTTGACGCTTGATACTTCTCTCTGTTTTCTCATCATGTCTGTTTAATATCTGAGGGGAAGTTCATTCATAACTAAGCAAGCAAGCATGACTAAAGCTTATCTCTGATTAATAAAATACAGAGTAAATCTTGTTTTGACAAGCAGTGGAAAATGGTTCATCAGGTGATACAGTTCACCATATCTGTTGTATTATTGCCTTGTGAAAAGCTTGATGTGTGTGTGGTACGTACAGTAAATATGAAGGTGGGTGATGAAGCTCAGAAAGCTTCAGTGTCCCAGTTACATATGAGCACAGAGTACATAATCTGGCAGCTGAGTACACAACATGCTTCCAACAAGACACTGGCTTAGAAAATACCATTGATTTATAGAATTTCTACCTCAAAGCCCCTTTCTTGTGTTTGCTGATTGAATCTACAGAATGGCCATTGTCAGCAGTTCTTTCGCCTCAACGCTGAGTTTCCATTTAATGTGAGACACAATTAACAATAACTGAATGTGTCACGATAAATGAACAGACAGAGCCGCATTGTGTGGATCTTAACAGAGTATAAAGCATTTTTCAAAAACAGCGTTACACAGCTCTTTACAGAACCATGATTAAATCTCAGAGTAAATTACACACACTCACACACACACCTCCGCACACACAGATATAAAGTGCAACAGTTTTTTAAATTATGATAAAGGTGATACAAAAGAAACTCCAAAGTAAAAATGTTCAGCAATTGGGCACTTCTACTATATCATTAAGATAAAGAATATTCTAAACAAAATGCCAGATGCACAAGTTGCTGACATATACAGTATTTTCATCAGTAGATACAGTAAAACACTGTTTAGTGGAGATCATCTGCCAACTCTATCCTCACCTTTCAATTAGACACAACAAAGTCATTAGAAATGATTTATTATGCTAAGATTGAGTGATATGTTCACTCGACATGTTATTAATTTAATGCTATGAAACACAAATCACTAAGGCCTATACTCTCATAATTATTAGTGCCGGCTCTATAAGTTACATGTACATTTTGTGACGGTCGTTGGAGTTGGGACATGTGACATGTTAACCACAACCTGATTTTCCTTTTTTTTAGCCCTAACCCTAACCCCAACCCTCACCCAACATATATAAAAATGTGTCTATGTGAACATACAACATGCTAACACCACAACATCCATGCTAATTATGGTTTAAAGTGCAGTAAGAGAATGTTCGTGTTTTGCAGGAGCATGCAGGAGTGATGGAGCCAAAGAGAGTACACTCTGAGACTGGTAGAGAGTAATGGCCCTTGACAGGGATATTAATATTTTAGAAGGAGAACTTCTTGCACCCTGCTGCAGACCTGCTAAAAAGTACTTCTTACTCCCTCTAACAGCTCTATTTTTGTTTAACCTACTAAATGCCAGAAATGTCAAAATGATTCTGTGTACACTTCAGATAAAAATCTCTTTCAGCTGCCGGTATGATATCACTGACTGTAAACCAAGACCCACTCCTGTATGCACTGTGAGGGTCATTATTCAGCTCAGCAGCAGTTGGTCAGAGGAGTGAAGGAAGAAAGAGACAGTAATCTTATGTCCTGCAGGGAATCAACAGCAATGCAGCAGGTTTATTGGTTCAAATCAGCAGTGGTCTTCTTTGTGGAAGTTGTCAGTTGGATATTCATAGCTATAATTAACTGATTAAATAACTCACTTACATATTTGAGATGACAGTAATGAAGAATATCAGCCTCTTCATTACCTTCTTCTCATCCTAAGCTCATACGTATTTCTCACATTACACTGAAAAGGGAGGAATAAAACCAGTCGCCTCCACCTTGCGCTTTGATTTTTCCGTCCCTCTTCTCTTTCCCTCCCTTCCCTCATTTGCTGGACAGGCAGCTGTCACCATCCTACTTTTCTGGGGTGGAGAAAAGCATTTGTTGTTGAGACAGTTCATGATTTGTGGCGGAGTAGACACATCTGCCAGACGAAAATATCTTTGAAGTCCCGCTGCTCTGGGTGGTGGGAAGAAAAACATCTGCAGGCAACAGTTGAAAAACCACAAATTCTGAATTGTGTCATTCACTTTTATTCCATTGTCAACTGTTGCTTTCACGCTGATGACTTCACATGATGAAATGTCATCTCAACCTTTAAAGCTGCCAAGTCTCTTTTCAAACTTCAAACTGGTGTTGGCAAGTTGGAGATACTATCAAGTGACTAGATTTTTAAAGTTTCCAATTGAAAAAAATCCCACCCCCTCTGCTCAGGCCTCCTTCCAAAGCCATTCCCACAAAACACATTTTCATGCACAGTGAGAGCATGGGCAGACAGTTGCATGCGCACAAGTAGGTATACAGGCAGGTAGCTCAGCCAATCATTTAATTCTGTCCCAATGAAATGATTGGCCGTGCTTATTACAGTCCTGAGACAACCACAGATACCAGAAAGAACTAGTTTATATACTGAACAAAATTATAAACGCAACACTCATGAGCAGTCATGAGCTGAACTCAAAGGGCGAGTGGCCTTTTATTGTGGCCAGCCTAAGGCACACCTGTGCAATACCCATGCTGTCTGATCAGCATCTTGATATGCCACACCTGTGAAGTGGATGGACTATCTCAGCAAAGGAGAAGTGCTCACTAACACAGATTTTGACAGATTTGTGAACAATATTTGAGCGAAATAGGCCTTTTGTGTACATAGAGGAAGTCTTAGATCATTGAGTTCAGCTCATGATGAACGGGGGAAAAAGTGTTGCGTTTATAATTTTGTTCAGTAGCTTATTTCAAACAGCTACACACCAGCCATCGTGAAGAGAGTGGTGAGATGCAGTAATCGTTTAGGTATGGGGATAACAGTGCTTCCTGGAAGGTATTCATGGCGTCGCACTCGTTTGTACACATGAAAAGTGACAGACATTGTTGTGGAAAGAATGGAAAAAGGAGCTATAACAATATCATGCTACATTGTCCTTCAGTCTTGACAGACATGAGTCATAATTGCTACGACCTCTATAACGTAAACATATGACGTTACTGACCATTTGCTTACAAGTGATAATAATGTTTTTCTGTGAATGGAAATTTGTGTGTATTATTGCAAATGAATTTTCCCCTTTCAAATCACAACAATTAAGTGACAGAACACAGCAGTGGTCACATGACAAGCATTTAATAAAATTCAATGACTCAACACATTACAATGATTTCTCTACAGAGCCTGTGGCTCTATAGCTGCCATGCGTACATCTTAGACATTGCATCAGAGCGCAGAGCAGACGATTTCTCTGTATCCCCTCTGACGACACTGTGGATCCAGGGCAAATATGAGGAAATCTTCATATAGACTCCATACTCGTACCTGTTGCAGGACTTGTCATAGGAAAGGATCCCTGCAGCGTAAATGTCCCCGGTTTCAGCATCTGTCACAACCAGAGCGCCTCCTGCATCACCAAAGCAAACATTTTCCTCAAACTTGCTGGGTCCAGTGCAGAACATATTGTCGTCTACAGCTGGTGTGAGCTTGATATGTTCATATTCGGCCTTACAGTCAGAGTGACTGGCCAGGGGGAGTACAAGGTGTTTGAGTGATGCAGCTGGGGTGAGGAGAGCCCCCCAGCCCCAGCCGGTGATGACCCCTGACCCTCTCAAGGTGTCTGCCAGGTCTTGGCCTCTCTCTGGCAGAGGGATTGGGGTCACTTTATCACTCATAACCACAGGCTCCTTCAGCTGGATCAGAGCCAGGTTGTTGTCCCAGTCAGATTGGTTCTGGAAGCCTGGATGGAGAACAACCTGCAGGAGGGGAAGGTAACATAGTTCTTTAATAACTGACATTTTGGAGATATATTGTCTATACTGTATATAATAAAAAATAGAACAAAATCTACATGTTACTATTTTCTGTAATTCAGCACTGCATTATGGTTATTATGGAAATCAAATCTTTGGCTAGAACTTAAAATAAATCCACACTAAAAGGACGAATAACATGCACTTGACTGGGGCCTATTTAACCTCAGTCAAACGTTTATCTTTCTCACCTTCTCTACAGCGACCTCTTTGGAGGCATCAGCTTCCGCCCGTTGTGAAATTCCCAGGTACACTTTAGGAATGACGGGATCTTTTCCCTGAATATCCTGTCGACTTTTTTTGACAAAAAGGTTCCTTCCAGCTGTCAAAACCCAGCGATCAGAGATGAGAGCACCACCTGCAAAGCCTCCGTCCAGCACACTGTCAGCAATGTAGACCATGGCCTGCCAGGGGACATGAGGAGCCAAAGTCCCCCCAACCATTCGCCTGGGACGGAGTAATTCTGACCTGGAAGCTGAGACATAAACATAAGTTATTTGTATTTGAAGTTTTTTTTTTTGTTTTTTTTTACATTACACTTTGTTCTCTTGTGACCTACACTGTAAATTTTGAAAGGTTAGGTCAACGTCACAATGTTTTTGATGCCTATGATCACATTTTGTTAAATAATATGCTTTCTGTGAGCTTTGATTAATCTGCTTACAGCTGGTTCACATCATATGTTTCTGTGTGTGCCACAAGGACCAATTTTAAGGCCCCTACTCTTTACTCTACATATGATTAATTTTTATTTTTAGGGGTGGAAGTAACAAATTACATTTAGTCTTGTTTGTGTCACAGAGTTCTTTTTTTTGTGTGTATTTATATATATATTTTTTAGTACTTTTAAGTAATTTTGCTTGTGCTTATTTTCAGTTCAGTTCAATTCATTGTCAATTTTACTTTTACATTTCAAGTTGCATCCAGAGTAAAAACAAAATCATATGAAAAGTCATGATAAACCTTTAAAAAAAACGTGAGGGAGGTGGAAGGGTCGCGGTCGTACTCAGGACAGGTGAGCATGCAAAGTGACCCAAATCAAACACCTACAGTGTTGCGTGACCTACAGCTGCATTCTGGGTCCGGCAAAGACGCTATCTTCAGTAGGTGTGTGAGGTCTTTCTGCTGTTTTTGACAATAACCCCTGTCACAATTGTGAAAGCAGGCTGATTCAGCTCAAAATGTTTGAAAACTCAATGCTCAGTGGGACAGAGAGGTTGAGTGGACACGTTGTATTATGCATAGTGTGAATGAACTGAATCAGCAGAGAAGTTGAACCTAGAACCGACTGTGGAGGACTTTGCGGTGCAAAACACTTGCAGAATGACATTCAGACAGGTGAGTACAACAACAAACTCACTGATGGATGTAACCTACCAGAGGAGAACATCAACAATCCCTGCGTTGCCTAGGAACATGTGCAATGTGTGTGCGCTATGTGGTGTGTAAAAACTGTGCAGAGTCTTATTTTAATGTTTGTGGGCTGCAGCTGCTGTCGAGTTCATAGTGTTTATATATCTCTGTGTTGTCTACCTTGGTGATATTTAATTCTGCAGTTAAAGTGGCAGGCTGTTTAACTTATGTAGCATTGTTGCACCCGCTGTGTTGTCCATAGCAAGAAATTTTACTTTTATTTGAGTAAAACAGTCTAGTACATTCCATCCCTGTTTTCATGCTGATGTCACGGACTCCACAGCAAAACAGACGTTCCCCAAGTTACAGTCTGCTCTTTCATGACATCTATTATTAATTTAAAGCTTGTTCTAAACTCCAAAAAGAGCACATGCATGCATTTCACAAAAGAGCAAACCTCTGATGTTCCTATTAACGTTGAAGGTTTATTTGCTGGATTTACAAAAAAATCCTATTTGTTATTGTTCAAATTAGTGTGTCTATATTGACTTGTCTTGCTTTCCTCTGGTATATAAGCTATGTAATATGTTCTCAAATTTCTCTTGATCTCAACAACATCGCCTGAATAAATAAAGACACTGCTAACTAATTCCTTTCCAAGATGTCTGTAGAGCCCAGATATTAAGAACGTTTCACCCGTTTAAGTAGTTTATCTTTCTGTGTAAAACATTGTTGACAACATTTTTGTTCTTCCCAGTTTTCCCTCTAGTAGAACTTAAACACATTTAATTAAATATGATCTCCTCGACCCTGGGGTTATCACACTGTAGCATATGCACTGTAGTCATTTAAGCGTATTGTTATCACTTCCAGAGATCTTCTCTTAAACTGAGCTTTGTCGTCTGAATGTGAACGTCTTTCATGCTTTGAGGTCTTCCTCCAACAGTGGCCTATAATTTATTCATCGCAAAGCAAAGAAGGGAACCCACTCTCTGTGCTTTATTCAGTGTGTCTTTTGTGATTGAAGTTTAAGTTATCCTCTCTTCAAAGTGAAGGCAACATGCTTAGTACACGGGTGGCTCCAAACTAACTTAATCTTGTAATTCTACATCGTGACAGAGATTATTTAGAGGGAAAGAAGTGTCTTGTTCAGGGTTTTCAGCACATTAAACAACTGCTTACAAGCACAATAAATGAATGACTAATTACATTTAGCTGATGCTTTTATCCAAAGTGACTTACAAGTGGTACATGTCAGAGGTCACACACCTCTGGAGCAACTAAGTGACTTGCAGTGGATTTGAACCCAGGTCTCTCACACCAAAGGCAGGTGTTTTATCCACTGCCCCATCACCTCCTGCATTACAACTGGCTTTCTGCATTACAGAGACTGCATGAATAAAAAATGGATTCAGTAGTTCTGTTACATTCAACGTTTTCTTTCTCTAATTACTTTATTTACTAAAAAACAAACTCCCTTCTCTCGCCACATCTGTCACTGGATTCTAATCACTTAGTTTATCATTATTATTTTTTTTTAGAGCTGATACTGTAGCTTTACAGCAAAATGAAGAGGAATATCTGAAATGAGCAGTAATAGCCCAGCCCTAAGAACCCACAGGGAAGCCGTGTCATTTCATGCAGGAGTTATCTATCTGAACAGCAGCTGTCGAGGAGATATTAGTCTAAAACAGTAGCTTCGCTGAACTGGGGCCTGTGGTTGCTTGGATCCACTTGAATGTGTTCTGAAGTAAAAGGCGGCAATTTGGATCTCTGAATAAGTCATCATGGATAAATGTGGGGTTATACTCTGACTGTAAATGTGTTCCCAGGTTTGTTCTGTTAGAGTCTATAGGATGTGTTTTTATAAATGCCATACTAACCCATTCATTTCAGCAAACTCAGTATCCTCTTTTAAATCTCTTATCTCTTAACTGATGGAATGTGTTGTAGTTTTTTTCTAAATTATTTTATCTTTTACTTTTTGGATACTTTATTCCTGGCGTCTCTAAAATTGTTCAGAGGTGTGGATGTGAGTGGTTGTTTGTCTATGTGTGGCCCTGCGATGGCCTGGCGACCTGTCCAGGGAGTACCCCGCCTTTCGCCCGATGTAAGCTAGGATTGGCTCCAGCCCCCCCTGACCCTGTACGCAGGATAAGCGGTTGATGATGGATGGATGGACTTTATTCCTGGCTTTACTGTACTGTATTTAGTAACTTTATTTTTTTGAAAAGGATGCTTAATAAATAGAGTTAATACAACAAAATACTAGTAAAATGAATGACATTATCATCAGCCTCAGCTGTACATTGTGATCAGTGCTACTTAGCAAATGTTAGCTTGCTAACAAAAATGAGAAGGTGAAAATGGGAAACATTATATCTGCTAAACATCAGCACGTTAATATTTAACTCAAAGCAACAGCTGTTTGCATGGCTGTAGACTTGTACTAATCTTGCTTTCTTGCTTGCTGATCAAACGCAGTACCCTACCAACAACAAATCTTTGTATATTTGTAGCAATAATATGGAATATTGATGTAAAAGTAGAAATTGGTTTTGGTTTTTATCAGCAAAGACACGCTTGTGTTTTGTAGCATGTGTCTGTGTGTGTTACCCGACACAGAGCGTTTCATCCCTTCTTCGCTGTGAGTCACATCTGCCAGACAGGCCCATGCAGCCAGGAGGAGCACAGTCAAAGAAAACCTTTAAACAACAACAGAGGCACATGATGATGAACAAACGTAAAATTTTTCTTTTATTTTGGATCAACGAAGACAATAAAACTGGGCCCATTTTAGGATTAGGAATGACAAATTGTAAACAAATCAGTTATTTAATTATTGAGTTAGATAATTAAGCATTTGATTTACATGAGCTCACCAAACATTTCTCGATAATTAATGGAAAAATTGAGTTGCAAAGCTTTTTAAAAGACTTAAATTATTATTCTTAAATGTATTATTACCATGTTGTTGTAAATAATGATAAGGCTCCACTACGTATATAACATTTGGTACTGAGGAAGAGAGATTTAAAAATGAATATTTTAACTTACCCCATTTTGTTGATAATAATCATCTTCTCCAGCGATGGTTATAATCTCTTATAAGTGCACTGTGCATTTTGGAGCCAGGAAGTATTTATATCTGCAGAAAGACAGAGCCTCTGGCCTGGAAATTTCTGTTTGGCACAAAAAATGTTCCTGTAATCTGAAATAAATGGTTGCAAAATGTTACTTTCCAGCAAGGCAATAACAACTTGTACTGTCTACATAGTTTTGCATCATAGTTTACTAAAAGTAAACAAGGTTTTTGATCTCTTGTTGAATAAAAAAGTAATGATATTGCAACAGACTGTGCTGTTTAATCTGTTATTACAAAATATAAGGCAGATATTGCCTCAGTAGGTTTCACTGGAACAAAAACAGACAATGTTCAAATTCCTGGCATTAAATAGTTAATTGTGACAGCAGCAGTCAGGCAGGTATATGCTGGAGGGAGGAAAGTCCAGGATTACTGCTTTGGGAATTTACAAGAGGCCACAGAGAGATTATAGAGGTTTGTAATTATTATTATTAATACAAGATGTTTAATTTAGCATCTTAAATTACAATTTTTTGTAATATTCACATTGTTTGACTGCTGGTTCCTAGTGATTGAAATAATGAACATCGTGCCAAAACAAATGACTAAGCACATATTGTGACAAAAGAAAATACTGAAAAATACGGTAAAAAATGGAAAAAATGGTGCACAGTTATTTTCCGCCTAAAAAGAATGAAATAAAATCCTCTTACATGCACACATACAGTATGTTACAGTTTTTCTCAATTGCTTAAACACTATAACCAGGGTGTTGTACTAAAATTTCAAGACCAACTCCATTTTTCAAAAAGCACAACCATTTTCCTAAACTCTACACACAAATCCCTTACTTTCTCTTTGCCTACACCATGAGGTCACTGAGAAAGCACTGACATTCGATATTGTTCACTCATAACAGTCATACACTCATCAACACTCAACACTCATAACAGGTTAATAATCATAACAGGTTAAGCTCAATTACCCAGGTGGAAACACAAAGAGTCATAATTGATAACACACCAATCAGAAGCTTCAATAGATATATAAAAGGGCCAAGTCAGTTCATTCAGTTTTGGAACTATGGATCCAGAGAAATGTGAAGGGAGAGGTGTAGTACAGAGGGAGGAGGAAGAGGAAGGAGGCATGTTGTGTTCATCGTGTGAAAAGGTTTCAGAGGGGGAGAACCACAAGCAACATTACTAATAACCAGTTTTTGTAGCATCGATTTGAATTTATCTCACCTGTGTGTAAAACTGTGTTGTAGTGTGTGTGTTTTTGAGGGATTGTGTCTTATGTCTGAGGGCAACGTGTTGTGGATTTGTGTTTAGAGTTTTGATAAAAAGAGGCATAATTTCAAGAAATATGTTTACGCAATCAAGAAAAACTGTAATCAAATTTATTTATATAGCACAAGTTATACATCAAATGCAACTCACAGTGCTGAACATAAAAAGAGTTAAAAATAGCATAACTTTTGAATGAATAAAATAATAAAAAAATAAGAAATAATAATAAAAGTGTGAAACAAGATATACCCACACTAGATAAAAGCCAAACTAAAAAGGTGTTTTTAAGTTTTGATTCATTTCCTTTTTTAAGTTTTTTTTTTTTAAGATATGCACACTCTCTGCTCCCCTCAGGAGCTCCGGCAGGCATTTCCACAGGTTGCGGCCATAGTGAATAAAAATGGCCTCCCTGTGGGTCCTAGTCCAGAACCTAGGATGAACCAAGAGAGGACTTGAGGGATCTAGTGGGTACATATACCTCACAGTCTGCCCTACACTCCCTGTTCCCCACCCATATACCCCCACACACACCTGGTGGAGATCTGCACTCTACTGAGAGCACTCTTCTAGTTCAAAATGAAGTAATTTCATGGTGGTAGTGTTACTAAAGATTTACAGTGTTCAGTGACCCGAGGCAAGTGCACTCTTAACTGAATCAGACATAGAAGCTGTTCATTTACGAAGCACTTCTCTCCTCTGAAAGTCAGCACTTTAACCTCACAGGCATTGTTTCATTTTAAATGCACTGAGCTGGAATACAGAGCCAAAATAATACTTTTTCAGCAGATAAAGACCACAGTCAGAAAGTTATATCAATATCTTTTGATATATTTCAATTAATGTCAATAGTTTGTCCCAGTAGTTTTGAGCCACGCTAGCAGTATGGCTCTGCAAGGCAATGTCAGTCAATCTGCTACATTTGCCAAGAGTGAAATAAGGAAACAACTACAAGATGAAAACTTACACAGACATTCATGTTCCATGAATTCTTGTGACTTTGATCTTTTGACTTGTCATCTTTCAACACTATGAGGATGATTTTTGTCGTTATGAGTGAAACATTTCAACAACTATTTGATGGATTGCCATGAAATTTTGACATTCATGTCCCCCACAGGATGAATTGAAATAAGTTTGGTGATCCAACAGTTTATTACCAAATACTTGTAAAATTTAAGCTGATATGTATTTTAGGGAACCTTTATTTGAAAATAGAAAGAAAATTGGTAAGACTCAACATCACTGTGAATACATGATTAACATCTTAGATCCCTAGACTATCAGAAGCCCCACCCCCAAAAGCATTTAAACAAAACAGTTTTGCTCCAATCTAAAGTAATCCTTTGTGAAAATGATTTCACAGCAGCTATTTGCTGCCTGTTTTGTGTTATATTATTCATACCATGACTTCTAACAGAGCTTATGCCATGTTATTTGGCAGCATGCTATATACTGTATGTTTATCTGTTATGTGCTGTAGCATTACAAGACTACAGTCACTCAGGCTAATGCAACCCCATATGCAATCATCCAAAGCCAGGTTATGTTCTGTTAGAAAGCAGACTCAGACATATAATATGACCCTTACTATAACATGGAATATGTCTGATGGTTATTTATTTGGCAGGTTTACAAAACCCTTGAGGATTAAGTTACATAATTCTGCTCAGCATAAACATGTTTATTTCTTAGGTCTAGCCTTAGGTCTAACATTTCTTCAGCATTCATATATCAGAATCTGAACTTCCATTTCTATTTCATTTTCATTGTCTTTGTTGTTGAATGACTTTAGTCTGTCAGGGAGATTTTTGTATGCAGACGTAGTGTCAAGGCGAGGGCAAATCAGTGATGTGTCCTGAAATGTGTTGTCCAGCATTTCCAATCACATCTAAGGGCAGGGGTCTCACTTGAGTGCTGTAGTCTCTGCTCCCTGGGGGCAAAAAGAGGACATGGGACATGACCTGTGTGCCAGGCATGATCAAAGCCATGCACACAGCCAAGGCCATCGAGGGCAAAACCGGACAAACGCCCAAGAGAGAATGGATGCTTTTTACCCCCTCTCATACTGTAATAGGGTCACTTCTCATTAGTACAATGTAGTATCTCTCTCTGGGTCTATTTCCATCTCTGTCTCTCTTATTCATTGTCTTTTTTTTCTTTTTTTCCCCCAGCATTAGAGGCATAGAAACCCAGAACTAAAGAACACTGTCAGCAATTTGAACACCTGTAAGGTATAGAGCGTGAAGATTTACAGCAAAGAAAAGAAACGGATGCTACAATACACTTGAAGACAACAGCCTATGAGTGAAGTAAAGAGTTTAGTGAATATAACAAAGCAGGGACTGACAGCAAGAGTTCAACAGCTTTGAAAGCTGTCAGATACAGAGCTTGAGAGATGTTTAAAGTGGTAAGGACCAAGGTGGGAGAAGATGAGTGGGGGTGGGGTAGGCACGTCAGAAGGTGAACGTGGAAGGAAAGAAAGAGTCAAACGCTGCTGTGGACTTTATCTTGAAGCTCTAGGGGGATAGAGCTTGTGCATGTGATAAGGACTGCAAGCTGTGTCGAGGGTGAGGGGAGGAGAGGGGAGGGGGAAACAGTGATGTGGGGACTGGAGGTCGCTCCACAGAACGAGAGAGAGGCGGAGGAGGGAGAGGGGAGCGGCTGAATCACAGGGACAGAGAGCTAGAGTGTGTGAGAGGCTTTGTTCTTAATGTGTGCTTCTCAGGAGAATGAATGATGAGGACTACAGCTACACTTTCTTCTTCACTGGAGGATTTTTAACGGGATTTTACTTCAGTCAGTGCTTTAATACCGGATTGTTTTCCTGTTATCAACCTCTGTCTGCACAACTGCTCTGTGATCCAATATAGTGGAAATGTTGGTAAGTATCTGTTTTCTTGTTTTTTGTTTTGGTGGCGAGACGGTATACCACACAACAAGATAAAACATTTATTTATTTGTTTGTTTGTCTTTTAAAAGAAGGCCAAAGTTCTGTTTGGGTGTTGATTGAAAATGGATGTATCAGGCTGCACACACAGGAGCATTTGCATATGAATAAGTTGTTTGCTTAGAATGCTTAACTTTTAGTGCTCTTGAATTATATCAATTTACAATAATATATAGACATTTTGAAAACTGACCAGTGTTCATCATCAGAGTAAAATGTTATTGCATTAAGTTGGCTGTTTTTTTCTTTTTCAATTTTTCCAGGTGTGTTAAACAAACTGAATGAACTATAAGGTGACTCTCAGTGACCAAAGTATTTAACTAAGTGACAATTAATGAGCAATGCTTTCCCAACGAACACATTTATATACCAAAGAGATCCCTGGGAATGTAACAGGAAAATGTTATTTGTAATCACACTCTTACATATTAAATCATTTGAAATGTATTTTTTTATTTGTTGTCGCCTGATGCACACATGCATTGGATGGGTCATGCCTGCATACATGTGGACACACAGACACACTTAATTCTGTGCTGAATTTGAATTGGACTTTTCTCTGCAACAGTTGCAGTTACAATTGTTTTGCAATTCCATACATCAAGAACGACTGTTTAGAAAGAAGTGATTTGAGAAAACACTTCAGCATCATCAAACTGCTTCCATTAAAAGAAATCTCAACCTCCAACGACCCTTCAAAATTCTTATTTCCAAGCCAAAAATCTTTTAGCATTTGTATATGTGAGAATTAAAATGTCAGGTGGGTTCCTGTTTGATTCTTCAGGCATGAAGCTGCTGTTGTTGTTTAGTAAAGTGAAGTGGGTGTGACATCCACTAGCAGTATGTAATTTAGACTGGTGCTCATTGACAGGATGGAGAGAACACAAGTGCAGAAACACAAACACACATGCATTAAGTTTCAGGAATCAAATCAACTGTAACCTTATAAATTTGGCAATGCTTTAAATTACAGCTCGTAAGTTACTGTGTAATTATTTAGTGCATGCAGGGTATCAATAAAATATGCATTGAGTAGTTATATGCAAGTTCAAGGGAAAAATGCAGGTTATGAAGGTTATGAAATAATGCGTTGATAATCTCTGACTACCTATTTAATAAATACAGGGTAAAATAGTAATATTACTCGATAACAAGGCAGGAACACAGTAGTAACAGTCTTGATAATGAAATGAAATATTATAAATAAATAAATAAATTTATATTATAGTTTATTTTAAAATTATGATGTATTTACAAAAAATGACTTTGGGAAATTACAATGTAAAACTTTTTTATTGTGTACTTATCATAAATATAGTGTTAGTGGTAATGTAAAGATTTTTGTTGTTACTGGGGAACAACAATAATGTTGTGCGGGAAGAAAGAAAATTCTGGGATGTTAAATACTGTTCAATTGCCCCTTTTAACTGTAATTATAATGTAGTTACAGGGTATATTCATGTTTTTATAATGTTTTTTGCATTTTTTAAAATTATGCCACATGCTGTTTAACTCATTTTATGATACAGTTGTGGTGAAAGGTATATGTCAAGTCTGCTGGTACCCTGTTTGTACATAATTATTCAATATTGACTTTGTAATTAAAAAAGCACTTACAGAGTAAATTCATTGTAAATTTGTTATCCTCTTGTTTCTTGTATGTCTCCACATGTACCTAAGTACAAAAATACTCCCACAACTGTAAGCGAGGCACTAATAGAGGGAAATATAAAACAACAATAACAAGAAGGTAACACTGGTTATGTGTTGCTCGTGCACTTCTCTGACAAATACAAGACAAACAAACACAGACAGGATGACAGGCCAAGATGTGAAGCCGTCTTTCTGTTCATGTGCTGTGGCAGTCGGCCTCAGGCGGGTCTGAGCCAGTCTGTCCATTATTACTGCACATGACCCTTCTGTGCATCGGGCGACCTGGCCTCAGAGCACTGACCAAGCCCCCACAGTCTTCCTACATATGCCTGACCTGTCACTCAGGGACACAGCCCTGTCAAAGAAAATTCACTGCTCGCATGAGCAACAACGTAAACTTAAATGCAGCTATTCCAGCACAATGATCCTCAGAGAACGACTAAATGTAGGCATCAGTAAAAGCCCCCTGTTTGGTTTCTGAACAGGTTTAGTAGGGAAAATGAGATCAAATATGGTTAATGAACACTTGTTTGATGGTAGTATGCAGCTATAATGCTAGCATGGCTAAAGACTTCATGATCTATCGGTGGGTCCACCATCCAGACTAAAATACCCAACAACTATGTGATGGTTTGTCATGAAATGTTATACCGATATCCATGGTCCCAAGTGGATGAACCCTAATGACTTTGGGGATCCCATAACTTTTCTTGTAGCACCACTATTAGACTGACATTTGGAATTCAGAGTGAAATATCTTGAAAAATATTGCATGGATTGCCATATAGATATTGAGGGTCCCTAGAGGATACATTCTAATTATTTAGATAATCCCCTGATTTTTCCTCTAGCACCACCATCAGGTCAAAGTTTTCACTTATTCGGTAAAATAGCTCAACAAGATTGGCTCAAAATATTAAACAAACATTCATGGTGACCAGGTGATGCACTCTAATGATTGTGGTGATCCACTGATATTTCCTAGGATGGAAGGCTTTGAATTCTGGCACATTCATGGTGACCAGATGAATTGTAAAACCCTTTCTCCTCTACCTGTTTTATCTAGCACAATAATCAAGTCAAAATGTCTTTTCATCCAATCAGTCTAATAGCAAATGTTGGCATGCTAAAAAACTAATATGGTGAAAATGGTAAACATTATACCTGCTAAGCATCAACAAGCTCACATTATCATTGTGAGCATGTTAGTGTCCTGACGTTAGCATTTAGCTCAAGTACAACCTCACAGAGCGACAGCTTTAGACTCTTTACCGTGTTCTGTTTTATTTAGCGGTGGTTTCAAACTCACTCCCCTGAACATACTTAATAAATGGATAAGAGGTTTATTGCATTTTCCTACACAGTCACGAACTCCCCACCAGTGAGACAGTATTTGACTTAAATACCCTGCTTTGATAATAAAATAATGAAGATTATGTTGTCAGCCAATGAGAATCTAGTAATGTGACTGCTGTCACACACATTTCTTCTCTTTAAACACCAACCTCCACCCAAGCTGTTACTCTGTATTCAGGTGAAACGAAGAAGTGTCTCAATTTAAATCTTTGCTCTGTAAAGTAACTGTGTCTCCCACCCCATTTTCTTGTATATAAATATTTGTCATCTCCAAACTTATTTGAGGGCAACCAATAATGTGCAAAAAATATTCAAACAAAGAAAATAGTGCATTTCTTGGGACTGTTTTCAGCTGTGGATTAATCCACATTTGGTGCACTCTGACAGAACTGAGATGGTGTGTGGGGAACTGACTTGAACCAAACTACAGTGCTCATGGTCATAATGAAGTAACATGTCACCCAGTGCAATGTTGTACCTCATTAATGTGTTTTTAATAGTTTGGGGACACAAGTCCCAGTGCAAGTAGAATCAGTAATACATTGTTGGTTTCAGTCTTTTTTATGTTGAAAATAACAAAAATAGAGAGAGAGACAAAAAAACATCCATTGGTTTCTGTTCCCCTGTTGGCTTCTGATAATACTAAGCATAAAAATCGTAAGTGGTATCCAAATCGATAAATAATCTTTAATTTGGTTCACTCCAACCCGAGGGTACCTCTGAAATGAAGACACGAGTTGGTATCAATTAAGGTTCTTTAAAACCCTTAGTGCCCAAATTCTGCAATTCATCAAAATCCATAATCATCCAAAATCCTCTTTCTCAGAATCATACCTCAGTCAAATCTCAACACACAGTCAAAATACACATATGTTTTGATTGAGTGTGACTTGCAATTTCTATCGTAAATAAAACTGCTCCAATCGTAGATAAAAGATGCTCCTCAGAGCTCCAGTACTTGACTGAGAATCATTCAGTATCAAAGTAATCCGATGAGAGTTGTCTGTACATCCATGGGTACAGTGCAAACAGGAACTGCTAATAGCTAATTTGGCATGCTTTAAATGGTGCCATTTTGCCAACATGTAAACAAATGTTTAAAAAAATGGGGCTCAAGCTATAGCCCACTGCTAACTAACTGAGCTAACTCCATGGGCACATTATATTTCATGTTTACTCTCAAAGCATTATGGTCACTATAGTTCCAAAACTTAGCATGATTGTCCCTCAAATTAAAGTAAGACAAAGCATAGTAATAAGCGGGAAAATCCATTAATATTAATATTTCATGTAGCACTATCAATATTTTTGAGATTAGAGAAGATGGTGGGTTTTGGGGCTGCAGTTGTCTCAATTTCATCTGAGGGTAAATCCCTGCCTGCTCTTTATAATCCAGAACTGACCTGTAACTGTACCTTGAGGTTGCAACTTGTGGCGAAAATAGGAACACAGTTTACAAATGCCAAACACACACACATGCGCGCGTGCAAAACACACACACACACACACACACACACACACACACACACACACACACACACACAATGTTAAACCATCATTCAGCCTTATTTTGTTGTTCAAGAAATACCAACATATGGATGTACTACATGTGTAGTAATTTAATTTAATTTTCCCCTTGCTCAAAACAAAGGTATCTCTCTCATTTCTGCTCATTGTGAAGATGTTGCGATTGTATGTCTATAACAATAGAACTGTGTGTGTGTGTGTGTGTGTGTGTGTGTGTGTGTGTGTGCGTGCGTGCATGTGCGCGTGCTGTCTTTGCTGTCAGCTGCCTGTCTCACTACGCCTGAGGTCTTGCCACAGGGAAGACTTCCGCTTGTCATCTTCACTCAAGGTAAAGGCAAAAAGCCCTTTAATGAGGTTCATCCTCCATCCTCCCAAAAACACAATTTCTTTTGTTTTACCACCTGTACCATCATTGCTTCATTATGGCATGAAATAATTGTCTAAAGCTGTTAAAATAACAATTTGCAAGCAAGTAGTGTTAATTGTGTATAATTTAGACATTTGTTTCCCCATTTACACTGCACGTCATAGTTGTCTTACAGTTTTTTTCAGTTGCTAACCTGCACTGGTCAAAACTGAAGTCACATTGTCAAAACGCTTTACACAGTCACCGAAACAGAAGTGTATGTGGACCAAACTGAAAATCGTTTTTTATTGCTTTCACACAAAATGCATTCAATGGCCACTTTCTCCAAAATCTATGAACTCTCTTCTCTTTACTACTTCACCACCTGGAAAAACAATATATATCTGCAGCACATTTTACAAATGCTAAGACACTGTGTCCAAAACTGTTTAAAACACATTCAAAACAGAAATGCAAATATCTTGCATTTTTGCAGTAACTGGACAGATAAATACAGAGTAGGAAATGTGCTTATATTTTACAGTTTTTCTCAGTCATCAATTACAGGTTGTGGTCATTGTGTTTCAGGTACCAGTTTTACTGTGAACTTTTTTTTTCACAAGTAAATTACTGAATGCAGTGATATAGAAAAAAATAAAGGATATTGAAGCAAATTTCTGCATTTCTGGTTCATTCTTCTTAAATATACTATAGTACAGTCAATAAAGTGAAAATGTGATGTCTTACAGTTTTTTCTCAGTCTCTTTGGTACATTTCTAGAATCATCCTTAACATTTGCAAAACTATTTTTATTGGTAAACCATGGCTAAAGTTTGGATGACAATGATTGAAAATGAACAAGGCTACACTTTTTCTGTATGGCTCAACAATTTCAACAGTACAGAGTTATACATTGCAAGGGATTGGGCAGGATTCACAGTTACGCTTTTACTATATGTACTGTAATATGTTGACAGAGCATGTTATTGTGATACAGAAAAGAAGAAGATGAGACTATTTTACAGCACTGCATAGAATGACAGCTTCAGTTTTGACCGATGCATCTTAGCAATTGAAAAAAACTGTAATTGTATCTATGCAGCTGGATGATTCATGGATAATATAATCCACATAAAAAGCTGAAGCAGAGCCAAAGAATAAACTATTGACGTCAAAATATCTCGCCTTTCGCTCCCACCCACCTTCAAGCACTTGCTTTTAAATCTTGGCCTTGATCGCTTTGAGAGATGAAAATTTGGCATTGTTGCTGCAGCTGAGTGTTACGTTAAAGGTGTGAAGTGAATACCATGGCGCAGCGAGAAGCACAGAAGCAGATGGATTTTCCCACAATCTGACTTTCACCAACCAGAACAACAGAGAACAATTCTGCAAAACCCACAACTGCATTTAATTTAAGCATAAATGTTTAGTGAATCTGTATGGTTAATGTATGGTTAAAGATTGAAAACAAAAGCTACCGTAAAGATCTTTGACATTGTTTTAAAAAGCCAGTATTAATTGGTTTGAGACAGAGCAACCAACAAAAAAGCCAACTACTTTCTTAACCACAATGCTCTTTTTGTGGTCTTTTTACATTGTTTTATCAGCTTAATAATAATTTTTTAAAAAATGATAAAAAAATGTGCTTATGAACTTGATTTTGAACTGACAACAGGTTTCAGAAGTCCACTATGTATTTCTGCTTAGGGTATCAGAGACCCCAGCTGTAAAACATGGTTAAACGGTGGATTTTCATATGTTCTACACATCTGTGATTGGTGTTACAGTTATTTATATATTTTTTAATTATATTATATATTTATATTTATGCAGCATTACCCCTCCCAGATCCTAAATTGGTGTATTAAAATTAAGAGATGAGTTAGATGTCTCTAGGGTCTGATTAGGCCCAAATATATGCCACCTTCATCAAATGTGCAAACCCACTATGTGGCAAAGGGAAGGATAATCACATCAAAAATACATATTGGGTTTATTGTAAGGTCAGAAGAAAAGGGAAAAAAATTGATATTGCAATCACTGTGAGATTATTTTTACACATGCAGCATACATACGTTAGCAACACAATACAAGGTTATAGGGAGCCTCAGCTGTGCCTTTAGTTAAGCATGCTTGAACAGGATGTTTACTACATTGTCTGTACATGGAGGTCATTGCCTATTGAATACAGACTACAGAAAAACATACTCCATTGCTGTCCTCCCTGAATGCTAGTATGATGACCAAGTACATACCAAGCCAACAGGCTACAAAAATAGTATCAATCAGGCAATCAGGCAGTCATCTGACACAGCCTCCCCGCTTGAGCTACATTCTCACCTGAGGCATAAATGCAACCAACTGGGACCCATACTGTGTGGTCATTTCAAGGCCATGGACTGATAAAAGTGGGCAAGCTGGATGCAGAAACACTGGGACCAGAGGGGTCCTCTGGGAAGTTGAGCAATACGGTATCATGTGTAACAGAAACAGTTACACTGGGGTAATGGACACAGACATGGGTTTCCTATAAATTACGCTTAAATAATTTGCAACAGCAAATACATTTTGTAGGACGCGCAATGCAGTCCGATGACATTTTCTAGATAATGTTCACTGACAACGTTTTTCATTAGTTTTCCACCAAAATATTCAATCTTGCTATACAATCGCCGATCGTATTGATGATAGGATTTTATTACTTTTTAAACTCTATTCAGGTCACACTGTTCTCGAAACTCTAATCACAAATCCACAGCTTCTCACCCAATTCCCCAAACAACCTATTTTTAGGTCAAAATTAAGCTTTCCACTCAAACCATTTAATTTTGCTGAAAAACCAAACTTTGCCCTCAGACATAACACGCAAGCACTTAAAACACATACACTGCAACACAGTTTACACACTGGTAAAATAAATTCAAAACAATACTACAAAAACTGGTTATTAGTAATGGTGTTTGTGGTTCTCCCCCTCAAAAACCTTTTCACATGATGAACACAACAAAAGACACAACAAATGTACATTTGCACATCTTTGGTCTGGGGTAGGCCAGAAAATCTCGTTTACATCACAGGCTATATTAGCCCTAGCGAGGCAGCAGGGGGAAAATCCTCTTGCATGCCTGATCCACCCCTGGCATGCATCAACTGAAACGTATAGGCAGGCTTCTTCCATGGCCTGGAGGAGGTGAACACAGATGTAAGGTTCTCGTTCATACACTTTCCACCGCCATGCTGAAAAAATCTCCTCTATCGGGTTTAGAAAGGGAGAGTATGCAGGCAGAAAGATGTTGGAAAACCTTGGGTGACTGGGACTAGAGCAACGCGATGGAAGCTTACGTTATCCCAAACAACAACGGAGTGACGCTGCTCTGGTTGTGCTGGCTCCCTCTGGTCAATCTGGAACACACGCTCTCTTAGACCATCAAGGAAACCAAGGAGAAGCATAATGTTATAGAGTCCAAGAATGGCACGGTGGTGAAGTATCTCTCATGCACATTGTGATGTTCTGTCCTCGCTGGCCAGGGACACTCACAATAGCCCGATGGCCAATTATGTTCCTCCCACTTCTCTTTCTTTTTGTCAAGTTAAATTCAGCCTCATCAACAAAAATAATATCATGGAGAAAAGGTTGGCCTTCAATCGCAAAGATTCTCTGCAAAACACATGAAACACAGTAGAGTTAATGACTACCCTGAAAAACAGTTCAAGAGGGCACAAAAGGAAGACCACCATATATGTACTTTGTGCTACAGTATAAACTGCTGTACTGCTATACTGTGGCGGTAATATCTCATACAATATAAAAACTCATACTTCAACATAGGGCTGACACCCAATAGTCGAAGATTTGATGCTTCGATGGGCAGAGCCTGATTTTACTGTCAATCTCACAGTCAAAGCTCCGCAGTGAAACAAGGATCATGCCATTTTGGCGATATGAGGGTGCTCAACGTCTGATTTTACATAGAACTACCAGTTTTCTCCCAATTAGTTAATATACAGCCTATTAAAATATACATTTCAATGTTTAATGCTGTAAATATGCATATAAAAAGAATAAAACTTCCAATAAATGTTTTTAAAGTGTGTGAATAAATCCAAAATTGTAACCCTAACCCTGGGTCGTCAGTGTGCATGTGTAGGCATAGCGTGTGTTTGGTGGTGGTGGAAGAGGAACACTTGCCGAAGAGACTGAGACCCGGCTTCACAGTGTTGTGAAGAATATTTTATTGTTTTTAAATACCCGGCTGCTTGAAATAGACCCGCGAGGAACTGCGACGTGCACGTAGTTGTCGGCAGCAGTAATGCACGTTAAACTCCGGTGAATGACAGGCGAGAGAGAGAAAGGGTCTTCAAAAAGCCTCAGTTTAGCTGGAAATTTACAGTGTAAGTTGAATGAATAGAGACTGCCGCTCTGCAGCTTCTCAAGATTAAAGCGGAGCTACTGTGTGTAAACCAGTTGGACGTCTCTGTGTCCTACAAAAACAGAAGAACTGATTACTGTAACACATTATTTTTACAAAATGGAAGCATACAGACACTCTGTTCATATGTGAGGCAATTTGATGCATTTGTTTTTTACAGTATTATTACCTATAGTGCACCAGCTACAGTACATGATGAATGAATGAATTTCATCTCAGACTGCTTGTCTCCTTGCCTTTGCCCTTCCCCTACCCTGTCCTCCTTCTCTTCCTCGTCCTCTTTCTCCTCCTCCTCTCTGGTGTCCTACATCTCTTCCTTCAGATTTCTCTGGATCCATAGTTCCAAAACTAAATGAACTGACTCGGCCCTTTTATCTATCTATTGAAGCTTCTGATTGGTGTGTTATCAATTATGTCCCTTTGTGTTTCCAACTGGGTAGTTGTGTGCTAATTGAGCTCAACCTGTGCTGACTTGAATATTGAATGGTAGTGCTTTCTCAATGATCACATGGTGTAGGCAATCAGAAATGAAGGGGTTTGTGTGTAGTTTAGGGAAATAGTTGTAGTGTTTAAGCAATTGAGAAAAACTGTAAAAAACAAACAAACTGTAAAGTGATCGAGCCCAGTGGTCATCATCTTCAAGAAGAATGGTTCTCTCCGCATCTGCATTGATTTCAGGAATCTCAATTGCATCTCAGAGTTTGACGCCTACCCCATGCCAAGAATAGATGACTTGCTGGAGAAAATTGGAGCTGCAAAGTACATTAGCACCCTTAATCTTTGTAAGGGTTACTAGCAGGTGCCCCTGGAGGAGTTGTGCTGGCCATAACACCAGCTGGACTTTTTACTGTGATGCCATTTGAATTGCACAGATCACCATCCACCTTCCAGAGGTTGATGGACGAGTCCATCAGGGTTGTGACTAATGTAGCGCAGCTTACCTCGATGACGTGGTGATCTTCAGCAACACATGGGAGGAGCATGTCCAACACCTGTCACAGGTACTGGAAAGGATCGAGAAAGCGGGGTTGACGCTTAACCCTTCCAAATGCAGGGGACGTGGTTCCTGGGTTACCAACTGGGAGGTTACCAACTCGAGAGGTGCGTCCGCAAGTGGATATGGTGGAAGCTATCCAGAACTGCCCTCGACCTCGCACCAAGAAAGAAGTATGGTCTTTCTTGGGTTTGGCAGACCGGTACAGGTGATTTGTGCACTATTGCAGCCCAAGTAAGGACCAGAGGAACCCAGTAACATGGTCAGACGACCTTTCAACCGCCTTGAGCACATTGAAAGCCTACCTGTGCTCTTCCCATGTCCTCAAGAGTCAAGACGTCAACAGAAGATTTCTGGTACAAATGGATGCATTCACAGTCGGCCTTAGAGCAGTTTTAGCCCAAGGAGACCCTGGAGAGGAACATCCCATTCTGTACCTGAGCCAAAAACTGCAGCCACGTGAGACTTGGTAATCTACTGTGGAAAAAGAGGGCTTGGCCATTAAGTGGGCACTGGCGAGTCTACGTTACTACCTGCTCGGACAGGAGTTTGATCTGGAAACTCTCACTTGGAGATCCATTCATGAACCTGACTATGATGTATTTTCTCTACCGTTTTAGAAGCGCGATCAAGGCTGCACATAAACATACATCATATACACTTATTATGTGTTGAGGTGCATTGCAGGTTCACTCTGTTGTTTGTCTGAATGACAAAAAGCCATCCCTTTCACTAGATGAAGCCAGCAATGTTAGAGTCTGAAAATGGCTTTAGTAATTATTTTTGCTCACATTGTAATAATAATGATAATAATCTTTATTTGTAGAGCACTTTTCAAAAACATGTTACAAAGTGCTTTAATAAGTGTAAAGACAATAATACCCAAAAGACAATAATACAAAACCAATACAAGATAAAAGCATGAAAACATTGAAAAGACTAAAATACACGTTTAAGATAAATATAAAATTAGTAAAATTGAATAAAATAAAAGGGATAAAATGAAGTCAAATAAGATCGGGAAAGGCTCTCCTATAAAAGTATGTTTAAGAAGGGACTTAAAAGAGTTCACTGACTCAGCTGACCTGATTTCCTCGGGCAGGCTGTTCCAGAGCCTCGGGGCCCTGACAGCAAACGCTCTGTCTCCTTTAGTTTTCAGTCGAGACAACAGACCTCTGCCCGAGGATCTCAAGGTACGTGCTGGTGTGTATGGGACTAAAAATTCAGAAATGTAACAAGGCGAGAGGCCATGAAGATCTTTAAAAGTGATCAATAGAATTTTAAAGTCAATTCTAAAACATACTGGGAGCCAGTTTAATGAAGCTAAAATAGGAGTAATGTGTTCATATTTCTTTGTTCTGGACAGTCTGGAGTCGATCAATAGATTTTTGGGTTAAACAGATGAAAAGACTGTTGCAATAATCCAGGCGTGATGAGATGAAGGCGTGTAAAATGGTCTCAGTGTCCTTAAAAGTTAACATAGTTCGAATTTTTGCTATATTTCTAAATTGATAAAAACATGATTGAACAAGCTTTGTGGTGTGCTGCTCGAAATTTAAATTACTATCAAACCAAACACCAAGGTTCTTTGTAACCGGCTTAATGTGATTTACTAGGGAACCAGCAGATGGGACCCAATGACCAGGATTTCTGTTTTGTCTGAGTTCAGCTGGAGGAAATTATTTGACATCCATTTTTTAACTTTACAAAGGCAGTTGTTAAGTGAACTCAGCATTCAAAGGTCTGTGGATCTGACGGGCAAGTATATTTGTGTGTCATCAGCATAAATATGAAAAGAAATGCCATGTTTATGGATAATATGTCCAAGGGGAAGCAGATTCAAGGAAAACAAAATGGGTCCTAGGACCGACCCCTGAGGCACACCATATTTAACTGGACAGAACGAAGAGTCATAGTTGTTTACAGACACGCAAAACTTCCTATTTGACAGGTAGGACGAAAACCATTCTAGGGCAGTACCAGAGATTCCCACCCAGTGCCTCAGTCTGTCTAAAATGATGTTGTGATCAATGGTGTCAAAAGCAGCGCTAAGGTCCAGGAGTACCAGGACTGAGCACATGCCTTCATCAGCAGACATTAAAAGGTCATTGGT
>NC_060169.1:15614314-15622277 GCF_021292245.1 Micropterus dolomieu
GTATGTTTTAAGAAGGGACTTAAAAGAGTTCACTGACTCAGCCGACCTGATTTCCTCGGGCAGGCTGTTCCAGAGCCTCGGGGCCCTGACAGCAAACGCTCTGTCCCCTTTAGTTTTCAGTCGAGACTCTGGAACAGACAACAGACCTCTGCCCGAGGATCTCAAGGTACGTGCTGGTGCGTATGGGACTAAAAATTCAGAAATATAACAAGGCGAGAGGCCATGAAGATCTTTAAAAGTGATCAATAGAATTTTAAAGTCAATTCTAAAACATACTGGGAGCCAGTGTAATGAAGCTAAAATAGGAGTAATGTGGTCATATTTCTTTGTTCTGGACAGTCTGGAGTCGATCAATAGATTTTTGGGTTAAACAGGTGAAAAGGCTGTTGCAATAATCCAGGCGTGACATGTATATTTTAACTACATTCTTCACACCACATGTCTCCTTTTTTTGAAATTTCACGGTCACATCATGACAAACCAATATAACAAAATTCCAGTTTCTGTTAGAATGGTAATATTCCACAGATTCCACACTTCACTATTCTTCTTATAGAAATAAAATAAAATACATTGTTCTCCAAATGCCTTGGGCCTGCTGCTCACAGCTATAATAACTGAATGAGTAGTTGCATAAAGGCTTCCAGCTAACCTGGCTGCTAGGAAATAATACATGTTTAGCATAAAGCTAACAAAATACAATGGCCTAAACCCACAGGTGAACGACATGAGTAGCAAGTTAGCATTTTACTAATAGATTTAATAAAACAGTAAATATGCATTATAAACACCAAACATTATTTCCGAACGCATTCTTCACAAAGTTGCTTTTTGCAAGAGCCTAATCAACTGAATACAATCACGAAGCGTACATTAGCACTCGAGAAAATCAAGTTCAATACACGCGTTATACACAAGGTGAGCCAAGCTAGCTTAACATGCCAAGTAGTGTTAGCATCCCCGACTACGTTCTATTCACGACACTTCAAAACAACAAAGGAGAGGCTCAGGTAAACGGAGCACAACAAGGCAATAAAATATACATTACACTTAAATATTCTTAAACTCCATGGATTTTTTGACACACTGAAAATTATGAGACAGGCAACAGGTAGTGTGCTTCTCTTCCTCGCTTCTGTCGTACTGAAGACGAGGGTTGGCTGCAAGCCACACCAAGCTGTCTCGCTAGGGAGGTGATGCCCCCTTGTGGCAAAAACCGGTATTTCGCTCCTAACATGAATGCACATCAAATTAACTAAATTAGGCTCTGCTACAACAATAAACACCTGGAAATGACAGACTTTTCAAAATAAAATCAGATAATGTGACCACACATTCCTGTGTGTCACACACTCCCTGGCAAAAAAAAAGATGTCTCCTGACATTGACACCCTTGTTCTTTAACACACTATGCATTTTCAATACAGCAATGGCGGGGCGTATGCGTAGGGGATGTAAGGTGTGAAACCAGTGTATGGTGAGTAAGGTGGTGTCCGTGTAGGTATGTAGGGTGAGGTTAGTGTGCCTACAGTGGGATGAGGTTGCAGTGACGGTTCACCCAGTGTTTGGTATGTAAACATCTGCAGTGGCTTTCTTTCCCTAGCTGACCTTCTAACCTCACTGGATGTGTCTGCTACTGGAGCTGTTAAAAATCTCACTTCCTCACTAGAGGATAAATGTTCATCATCTTCCTTGTCTACCTCAGGTGGTACTACATCAGATAGCAACTGGGTCACAGACTGATTGTCTCTCTGACTGTTATTCTCACTGGCACATCTCTCCTGCCTAACAGGAACTTCGACATGTCTGTTTGCTTCTCCAGGGACACAATCCATTTGGGTCACAGCAGGTAAGTGGTGGTAAGTGTTCTCTCTTTCATGTCCTCTTTCTTTCACAGGAACTCTCAACCAATATCCTGCGATGCTCTCATCCGAATCAGAACCACTTGTGTCACTCCTGTGTTTTCTCATGTCTCTTGACCGGGTTTGATTTGATCAGGTTTGTCTCTTTGGTGTGTGCTCAAGTCTGTGCGGCGGGACTTCAACAGGTAGGTCATTAACCAGTAGTAGCAAGTTACGGTGGAGAACTCTGGTCTTATGTTTGTCCTCGGTCTCAGGGTGGACTACATACACAGGATTGTCAGCTACCTGCTCTTTGACTACATAGATGGTCCTTTCCCAGTACGACCTGAGTTTCCCTGGACCCCCTCCCTCACCAAGATTCCTTACGAGAACCCTATCTCCAGGATGCAAAACTACACCCTTAAGTTTCTTGTCGTAATAGGTCTTGCCTCGGGCACTTGACAGTTTGCTGTTTTCACTCGCTATCCGGTATGCCTCGGTCATCTTTTCAGCCCACTTTTCAGCATAGCTCTTGTGTGATACTGTGTTTTTCTCAACAATCAGGCCAAATAACATATCGACAGGGAGACGGGGGTGGTGTCCATACATCAGAAAGTAGGGTGAGAACCCTGTCGACTCGTGCCGAGTACAATTGTAAGCATGCATGGTGTGTTGGAGATGGTCTTTCCACCGCTCTTTGTCTTTCTCAGCGAGCGTCCTAAGCATCTGCAAGAGAGTTCTATTAAACCTCTCTGCGGGATTTCCCTGAGGGTGGTATGGTGTCGTCCTTGAGTGTCCAACTCCAGATTTCCCCCATAGAGTCCTGAAGAGCTCATTTTCAAACTCACGACCCTGGTCGTGATGTAACCTGCCAGGACACCCAAAGCGGGGGATGAATTCCTCAAAAATGTGGTCAGCTGGTAATCGATGCACACAAGGTCCAATGGTGAGTTTGAAATGATCGTGCCCATTGGGGCACGCACATTCCCAGCTGGTTTCTTTTGTTGTATACAAGGGCATTTCCTCGTAACATATTCCTCAACATCCTTTTTCATGTACGGCCAGTAAAATCTCCCCCTAGCCAGAGACAGCACTCGCTCTGTACCTACGTGCCCCATATCATCGTGAAGGTACTTTAATACTTCGGGACGGTATATGGCAGGGAGGACTACTTGTTGTCTGTCACTGGTCCGTCGGTACAGGAGTCCATCACTCAAGTACAATTTACTCCACTCATGAAGAAGTCTCCTTGCTCCCCTGTTCACTGTTTGCCGTCTACTGCTAGTGAGTACTGCATTTGTCTCCTTTAGCTTAATGATCTCTCCTACTGCTTGATCTTCCCTTTGAGCTTTAGCCAAATCCTCCCTACTGATCGTTGGAAGTGGTGCCGGAGGTTCTTGGGTGGCATTTGTGGCGAGAGCAAGAGCAGCAACCCAAGCTACATCATGTTCCCGAGCTACTTTGGTCCCATTCCAGGTAGCTTGCACAACTTCCTGTGACAACTCCTCAGTGCACTCTGCCACATACTTATCAATGTCCAATGGCATGCGGGACAATGTGTCAGCGTCTGTGTTCGCCTTTCCAGGTCTGTACTTTATCTCAAACCTAAAGTCAGACAACTCTCCAACCCAACGATGTCCGACAGCGTTAAGCTTGGCGGTGCTCATCACATAAGTTAATGGGTTATTGTCAGTATAGATGGTAAAGTGGGGGGCGTAGTATAGGTAGTCTCTAAACTTTTTGCACACTGCCCACTTAAGAGCCAAAAATTCCAATTTCCCACTGTGCAAGCGGTAGTTTCTCTCGGCCTGTGTCAATGTTCTGGAACCGTAGCCTATTATTCTCAGCTTGCCATTTTGGTTTTGGTAGAGTACAGCACCAAGGCCCTGTTCAGAGGCGGCCGTGTGGAGTTGTTATGGTAAGGTGAAGTCGGGGTAAGCGAAAACTTGTGAATTAGTGAGTCTGTCGATGAGGTGCTCCAGTACTCCCTGGTACTCACCAGTCCACTTAACAGAGGTCTTGGAGCTGAGCGCCTTTGGCCTTTCCTTGGTGGGGCTGCACAGTGGACACACGCCTCCTTGAACTTTAAACTCGCGGCGTTGAATGTAGGAGAGATGTTTGAGGGACACTGCCTGTTCTGGTGTGTGGTGTGTGGCTTCTTCTGGCTGTGTTCTATGGTGGGATGGGATACTGTTCAGTGGAAGAGGCTGTGCAAATGCAGGTTGTGTAACTACAGTTTGCGTTGTGACCTGTGGTGGAGGCAGGTTCGCAAATTGGAGGAGCTTTTTACTCAGATCCTCATAGTCTAAAAGCATTTGCTGAACATTATCTGGTAAAACATTGGCTTTGCTAAAAGTAGTAGCACTGGCTGTGTTACTGGCTAGCTGCGTGTTGGCCGGCGCAGTAGTGACTACACTCACTGCATCAGTAGATGGTGCATTAGCTGTGACTGTATGGGCTAGTTCAACAAGAGGCGAGGTTACATGTATTTTCATTGGCTCTGCATTTACTCTTGACTCACCAAATAGCATAACCTAACCACGTGGCTGTACCATCTCATCAACAACATCTTTCAGGGCTAGCAGTTCACCCATACCCATGTCCTCAGAGTCTAAAAGGTCCTTACTGTACATGAAGGCGTGGATGTATTCAAAGCAACCCTCTGCGTCTCCACTCGAAAGCTCTGATGGGTCTTTGCCTGGAACTGAGCCAACATTTTCAGCAACCTGGAAAAGTTCATTAGATGACAGGGAAAGCAGGCTCTTCCTGATGTCCCACACCAGGCTCTTCCTCTCTCCGTCGGTCATGGTGAGGTCTTCTCCAGTCCTTTAACACGTCACTCAGCTCTAATCTCAGCTACACTTGCTCTCAATGGTTCGCTAAATTAGGCTCTGCTACAACAATAAACACCTGGAAATTACAGACTTTTCAAAATAAAATCACATAATGTGACCACACATTCCTGTGTGTCACACATAACACACTGCTGAGGCTAGATTTAATCTAAAGGGAGCTGCTGCCCCCGCGACCCAACCCCGGATAAGCGGTTAAAGATGGATGGATGGACACTGTTATGCTCAATCTGATACAGCAATTATTTTGCAAATGTCAAATAACTAAATGCCTCTACTGACTAACTTTAAGAGTTTTATGCATTTCTGCGTATGTTTAGATTATTTTTTTCAACCTAGGAAAAACGTAACCATTACAATACTGATGTGAATTCAAGCTGACTACAGCCACTGTTCTTCATGAAGGACACAACCAAAAACTTTCAACTTTCAGTCATCCTTCATGCCTATAGGGAGTGAATATATACAGTATATTCACTATAAATAAAATATATTTTACACACCAATTAAAATATGAGGGAAGTGCTGCTTTGAATCACTTTTGCCTTGGTGCTGTTGCTAATGAGCTGATATTTACTATCACTATGTTCCTCAGCTGCATGTAGTAAACTGATGTACAGTAGCTTATTTTCTTGGTGATTTCAAAGCATTGGAGGAAATGTTGGATATTACTTACTAAGGCGGAGAAAGCAGGTCGAACAAAAGCAAGTTCACCATGAAAGTAATTTATATCAAATTACAAATTAACTATTACAATAAACAATAATATTCAAATATTGTAAAAATGTTTGAGTTTTTAATGTGCAGCAAGTCTAGCGGCACTTCACTGAACCTAATGTGTTTGTTCATCATCTCCAGCATCAACAAGAAATAATTTTTATGAGCATTATAAGTTGAGATATGTCATGAGTGATGTCAAACAAGAAGAAAATACAGAAGAGGCATCCTTCAGTGCTATTATGGAGGGAGAGCTATGGTGAGGACAATCTGCTGTTTTAATTTCTTTTCACTTTCGGATCAGTTTGTGTGACAGCTTTCACACCAGTCTAAATTAACTGTTCCAAACTGGCAAACACCCCAGAATTCTTTTAAAACTAACCAATTAATTTAGGTGTAAAAGTACCCTAAATGGTCAACAATAATAGTAGAATATATTTTGATAAATAACTCTCAAACCAAATATCGATCTTGTAGCTCGGTGAAGTGCTGGGAAAAAAGGAGAGGGTTGCTATTAGGAGAATTTTAGAGAGCAGTGAGGGTCTGTGGCTTAGCAGGGAGATGATAATGTGAAGTACATCATAAAAAGTTGAGTTTTCAGCCTTGAAGACGAGAACTGACTCTGCCCTCAGTGAGGGAAGGTCATCCCATCACAGAGGAGCCGGCAGAGAGAAAGACTTGATAATAATAAATAGGAGAGATGAGACAGCAGTAGCTTCAGGATTAGAGTCACTTCCATGAACTTTGCTTACAACACAAAGTGGTAATACCGTGATAGAATGAAGCATTGTGGACTTTCAGTCTGTATTCCCACAGCCAACACTGATGTTATATCACTGAGGCTCTGATTTATTCACATAGCACTGACTTTTAAAAGTATTTGCAATGAAAAGTTTCACTTTATCTATAAAGGGAGACCTGGCCTGACTTTATGACAAAATACAAAAAAAATTACAGCTGCAAGCAGCATTGGGCGGGCCCTCGCACGTGTATTGCGTCGGGGTGTGAAGCGGCCGCGTTGCATATTCTGGATCTCTGCCGGTGCGGCTGTGAATTTGCTACGCGCTTCGGACGCTGCATGAAGGTGTTTTACGTCACTTCCTGTGTCCCCTTTGTGGCGCTACATAGCACTTGGCGCTATGAATATAAACTAATATTGGCGTATAGATGTGTTCAGGGTGGGACAGCTTTCAAGCACATAAAGTTTTGTTCAGATGTGAGCATGTACACTGATGTTACAACAACTTCATGTTTCATGGCGAAGAGAAATTTTTTTTTATATTTATATATATAAAAAATCTCTTCAGTTTCAATAGGGACCTCGCACGGTTCGTGCTCGGGCCCTAAAAAGACAACTTTCCACTCAGCTGCAGCCCATTCCTAGAAACAACAGATTTCCTAACAGTTGATACTCTTGAATATAGACACCTATTGGATCAGTTCTTTGTTTGTGTCAACTGCCACACTAATGTTCAGTGTCATGCAGCCAAGGGTCACCTCAATGACACATACAATCATCCTACATGCCATATACTAAATAACAGTATAAAACAACCAACACAACAACAACCGAACAAGCCAATCAGTCCACGTCCATTTTTGGACTTTACGCCTTTATATGTTAATATGTATCTGAATTATCAATCCACTTGTCAATATTTCTGTAGTAAATGGAATAAGGAATACTAGTCTTTCAACAAACTGAAAGACAGAAGATCATGTGACCTGTGTTTTGGCCTCTTTTCATAGGTTACCAGTCTGCTGAGTTGATTTAAAGATTTTACTGATTACATTTAAAGCACTTCATGGACTGGCTTCTAGTTATATTGCTGAAATGCTGCCCGCCCACGAATCAGAGTGCAGTCTAAGATCCTCAGGCAGAGTTCTTCGGATTTTTCCTAAATCCTGGTTTAAGATAAAACGTGACCAGGGTTTTGCAGTCAAGGCCCCAAAGCTGTGGAACTCACTGCCTGAGTATCGGAGGCTTGCAGATACTCTTTTAATAATGTCAGTCCTAAATTTTATTAGTAGCGCTAGTAGTAATCACTATTTAATATGTATCCATCGATTGTATCTACAGGAGGTGGGTGCAAGGACAAACACTACAGCCTATTGTAATCCAAAGCTATTTCCCTGCAATAAATCCTTTCTGAAGCTGTAGTTAATGTTGTAGTTACACTGTATTACAGTAGATTATGGCTGTGTTCATGTTATTATGTCCTCCTCTTGAATCTGGGAGGAGGAGCATGGTTCAGTTTTGACATGATTAATGGTTATCAACCTGTGGCAGGATGAGGCCAGCCAGCAGAGCTAGAGCCACTGTCACCTGGATTCACCTCATCACTGTCAAGTGAGAAGGGAAGACAGGTAACATTTTGCCCAATAAGAACAGCAGTACAGAGGAGGGCTGATTTTAACCACCAAGAACATGGCTCTGTTCAACACCCTGTCCAGTCAACACACACACAGAGAGAGAGAGAGAGAGAGAGAGAGAGAGAGAGAGAGAGAGAGAGAGAGAGAGAGAGAGAGAGAGAGAGAGAGAGAGAGAGAGAG
>NC_060169.1:15622377-15624486 GCF_021292245.1 Micropterus dolomieu
GTCATCATTACTTCCAGCTGAGGCACAAGGAGGGGTTGGGTTTACCAGCTGATCCACAGTCTTAAACAGAAACCTGGGATTGTGTTTACGTGTAGTAATGAGTTCAGAAAAATAGTGTGTTCTCGCATCCTTAACCATGTTATTGTAGTTAATTAATAAATCCTTCAGACTGAGGTAATGGACTTGGAGACTGGATTTTTTCCATCTGCGCTCTGCTTTCCTGCATTCTCTTTTTAGGCTGCGAATGCTGTCATTTATCCAGGGTTGCTTACTAGCTTTAGACGTAGGCCTAACCTTTAGAGGAGCAGAAATATTTAGTGACGACAAGCAGATATGATTGAGGTGATCGACCAGATTGTTGGTGTTGGAATCAGATAGGTGTTGGCTTTGGCTCTGAAAGAATGCGCAAAACTTTGAAACACACAGAGCTTGGTGAGGCGGCATGAGTAACAGGCGAATCGCAGCTAAAAACAATACATCTGTGGTCAGATATGGTCATGTCCACTAATTCCACAGAGGAAATGCTGACACCAAGGATAAAAACCAAGTCCAGTGTATGACCACGGTTATGGGTTTGCCCTTTGACATGTTGTTTGAAGTTAAAAGAAGTGGCCATATTTAAAAAGTCAGTTGCATTAACATTGGTGGGGTCATCAACATGAATATTAAAATTGCCACAAAGAACAACTCTGTCATAATTTAAAACCAGAGTAGATAAAAATTCAGGAAATTCTGATAAAAATCCTCCAGGTTTTGGGGGGCGATAAATTATAACAAATATGATAGGTTGCAGCCCCCCAAGTTTAAGAGTGAGAACTTCAAAGGAGTTAAATTCATCACAGCGTACTTGATGACATTTTAAATATTTCCTATACACGCTCACTATCCCACCACGACCACTGACCCTCGGTTGACTAAAACAATCATATTGAACCAGACACAGCTCAGCTAGCTGGCTATAGTCATTCATTTGCAACCATGATTCAGTTAAAAACATAAAATCTAGATTTGCAGACACGATAAAATCATTTAAGATAAAAGTCTTACTTGACAGAGATCTCACATTGAAGAGAGCCATTTTAAATGTGTTTGTTCTAGGTGCTGGAGTTGGTGCAGTTGTCCTAATCCTTAAGAGATTACTAATATTTCCGTGTGGGATGTGCACATTTCGGTTTACTGGTCTATGCGTGATGATGACAGGAATAGAAGTCTTTGGAACAATGCTGGGAGCAGACAGTTTTACATGCCAGCAGGTGGAGACAGTAGTGGCAGTGAGGCAGAGATCTGTTCAGTGACTGGTGGTGTGCTGCATGAATGATTAGTCATTCACGTAAGTCATGTGTGGACCACACCACATGCTGTATGTGAGCAGCTAACATTTCTGAGCCCTGTTTGTTTGGGTGAAGTCCGCCTGTCTTAAAAAGAGACATTCTTTGCCAGAAAATATTAAAATGATCCACATAACACACAAGGTGAGCCCTGCAGACGGACTGGAGCCAGTCGTGGAAGCCAAGGAGTCTACTGAAGTGGCCAGCACCGCGACCAACTGTGGGAATGGGACCAGAGATAAAAACGGACTTTCCACACTGCTTTAAAAAGTTAAAAAGACGGTTAAAATCTGATTTTGTCAGCTCAGACTGCTGAAGAGCTGTGTCATTTGTTCCCACATGGACTATCACCCTTGTGATGGAGGACGGGAGCAATGGCATTAGGTCCTGGAGTTTTTTTTAAATGTCAGCCGTGGTGGCACAGGGGAAGCAGTGAGTGGTAGCGTTAAAGAAACGGATGTTTCTGGTTATGGAGTCACCAATTATTAGTGTGGCCGGTGCAGGGTAGAGACGGCCTCCGGAGCGTCTGATCACAGCCTCCTTCAGGATCCTACTTCGGGAAGTGGAGGTTTTTGACCAGGATGACGGCCACCAATCAGGCCCAGCGGCAGACCGGCGGCCCAGCGCGGGAGATGTAGCCAGTGAAGGAGATGCAACAGTGTCGGCAGGCACTGTCCGCCGAAAGAGATCCGTATCAGGGAGACTCGAAGCCGCAGGTGCATCCGCTGGATGGACCGGAGTGTCGTCAGACAGGGCTGCATAGCGGTTGGAGAGGCCGATG
>NC_060169.1:15624506-15641426 GCF_021292245.1 Micropterus dolomieu
ATAAAATCTAGATTTGCAGACAAGATAAAATCATTTAAGATAAAAGTCTTACTTGACAGAGATCTCACATTGAAGAGAGCCATTTTAAATGTGTTTGTTCTGGGTGCTGGAGTTGGTGCAGTTGTCCTAATCCTTAAGAGATTACTAATATTTCTGTGTGGGATGTGCACATTTCGGTTTACTGGTCTATGCGTGATGATGACAGGAATAGAAGTCTTTGGAACAGCGCTGGGAGCAGACGGCTTTACATGCCAGCAGGTGGAGACAGTTGTTTGTGGCAGTGAGGCAGAGATCTGTTCAGTAACCGGTGGTGTGTCCAGGTGTGCTGCATGAATGAAGTCATTCACGTAAGTCATGTGTGGACCGCACCACATGCAGTATGGGAGCAGCTAAGATTTCTGAGCCCCGTTTGTTTGGGTGAAGTCGGCCGGTTGTTTCGGCAGACCGGCGGCCCAGCGCGGGAGATGCAACAGTGTCGGCAGGTACTGTCCGCCGAAAGAGATCCGTATCAGGGAGACTCGAAGCCGCAGGTGCATCCGCTGGATGGACCGGAGTGTCGTCAGACAGGGCTGCATAGCGGTTGGAGAGGCCGATGTACGGAGGAGAGGTAGCCCCATCCGAGCCTCTCTTGCAGCCACGGACCACCACTTCAGCCCAGGTTGACTGATGCTTCGGAGTTGAGCAGGAGGAAAGCCTGGGAAGGCTAGAGGGGTCCCATAGCACATGCCTGGATGTTGGCGGTTGCGCTAAGAGAAACAATCTGTTTGGCTTCTACTGAAGCCACATCCATAAAGCCAGTCAGCAGGGAATCTTTCTCTTTGAGTTCCTCTGAAAGTCGTTGGATGTCTTCCATAAGGTCAGCAATCTTTTTGTTCGCTTTCTTAAGGAGTGTGCAGTCCTCTTGGGGCAGAGTTATCTCAGCTAGCATAGCCGCCGGAGCTTTGTTGTGGTCAGTAGCATTGATAGCGTTTTTACGTCATGTAGCTTAAAATCCATGTCGGATGACTAAAATCCTTAACCCACGTAAAACTTAAGTTAAAAACTTAAGTTAAATAAAAAGGATATAAAAAATGTAACGAAAAAGTGTGGATTAAAACTGGATAAGAGTCCGGTTTAAGACGGCGCTTCCGACAGGTAGCTACAGACGCCAACGCATGCACAGAGTGCATATTACGTGCAGATTACTTTGTACCCATATGTTTACACCTTGAAAAATATTCAACTTGAACGAATTAATTTCAACTTTATGTATCCCTTTAATTTTCATTGCTGCAAACAAATATGTTCAAAAAATATGAAAGTTTTGTCAAGTTGTATTATATCCTATTATATTTATATGTGTTCTATTAGATAGAGATCATGCATTTGGCTGTGTGTGTGTAAATCTGCTGATCTCCAAGGGCATAGAAAAACGCAGAAAGGGAATTGATAATGAGAAGATCTTTCTTTTCTCCCACTACCAGAGAACAGACTCATGAACGACTCTCCAAACGCTCAAATATTTCTGGACCCGATCAGCCTAATATTTTTTGTGCAAATTTATGACTGTATGCTCAAGGACCTTTCGTGGTTGTGTTACGCAAGTTAACTTGAGTTGACACCCCCTGTACCGGGGGCAGCATGCAATTTTCGCGCAAAATCCAAATGAGAAATTCATGTCTGAAACTAGTATTGCATCACCCTATCCATGCTACACAACTCTGTGTAGCATTTTTATCCACATCAAACACACATCAAACACACATCAAACACGAAGCATCTAAATGAGCTTATATCACAACATCAATTGCTCAGTGAGCACTGTACGTGGATGTAGTTATAAGCATCCAGTTATCTCTAATCACAACGTATCCTTATGTTCAACCACTCAAACCAAAGCTAATCCCTGAGATCAGATGTATAGCTCACATCACTCAAATCATCTAAATTATAGACTAATTAGCTGGATCAAAGTAACAACAAAGAAACTAATATACCTATACCATTACAACCGCTGACTTACTTTTACCATATTCAGTTGCATTATAATATATTCGATGATGGTTTTGATGGTTTATTGCATTAGAAATATAGCTTTTTTGCCAGGCGAGGATGAAAATATCATATTTTTCTTTATTGCGTATCCATTTAGTTTGTAATGGTAAAATAAATGTTAATTTACAATGGATTTATATTCCATAGCTTCTGACCCTTCAAATGAGACCATTATGCATCTAGGCCAAATGTTTGAGGAATTCTTCCTGATTCATTTTAGGTATGTTATTTTAGACGTTTTTTCCTGGACAAAGGTTGGCAGTTACCAACAGGGTTTCACATGGGACACAAACAGCTGTCTCCTGGGTAAAAGTCCTTTGTTGGTTTGACCCATCCATCAACCCTGACCTTGTCCCTATGTGACTTTGTTGCACTTTATATTATGTCACCTGAAATCTTTTCTCGCATGTGAAATGACATGCTGTATGTACACAATATAAGTCAGTTGGGACTAAAAGGTGTGAAATGCCACTCGGAAAGCAAAAAAAAAAGCACTGCAATAACATGCAAAATGACTTCAGACATGTGTGTCACTCATACACCATTTGGTGATACCAGGCTTGGCAGAGATCTGCACTCTACTGAGCCACTCTTCGAGTTAGTACAGAATTTGACTAGTACAAAATTCAATTAAATAGGGCCTTTGACCCTCTAAGTTAAGTTTTTTTGCCCATTCTTGCCTTTTCTCTGTGGTAGCTAGTCTAAGTAACATTACATAAACCATACAAAGCCTGGCTCCAAAAGGGCACAAAGAGAACACAAACAGCATCAGATGATGACGCAACAGAGCTTTGAAAGTAAAATCCTACCCTACCATGTGCTGATCGTTTGTGTGACACACTAAAAGTAGAGAGAGGAGAAAGTGTCCAGGGATTTTGCCAGAAATACAAGCACGTGTCATTTACACTGGGGATGCTGAGGACATGTCCCCATCACTTTCTGAAATGGCTGATCACTTTTTGAAAGCATTTGTTAAAAATGTTCTGAAAAATGGTTTGCACCAAAGGATTTTAACTAACAAATGAAAATACTGAATAATCCTGGCGCACAATAAGAGCAAATGAAATACAATTTAAAAATAGCAGAAACAAATGTGAATTGTCCAAAAAAAAAAACAAGCAGCTGGTTAATTCATTACATTCTGTTATATTTTTTATTTATGTTTTGTCACCTGCCAGTGTTTTGTTTCCCTTCAGAATCAGAATCAGCTTTATTGCTGAATTTGAATTTGACTCAGGATTGGACAATGCACATGATGTGCTTACTTATACAATAATACAATAACACAATACAGTAATAAAATCAAGAATCAAGAACAGACTGGATGATGGCTGTGTAGAAGTGGATCAGCAGCTGTTTAGGCAGGTTGAGCTTCCTGAGCTGGCGCAGGAAGTACATCCTCTGCTGGGCCTTCTTGATGATGGAGTCCATGTTGGGCTCCTACTTTAGGTCCTGGGGTATGGTGGATCCCAGAAACCTGAAGGATTCCACAGCAGACACAGGGTTGAGTTGGTGATGGTGGACAGAGTGTGGAGGCTCCTCCTGAAGTCCACGATCATCTCCACAGTTTTGAGCATGTTAAGCTTTAGGTTGTTCTGGCTGCACCAGAGAGCCAGCTGATCTTTATATAAATACAGAAATACAAGGGGAGAGGGATGAAGGGGTCAAGAATGGAGGGATGAAGGGGGTTGTTTAGGCTTTGGTGGCCGGAGCGGCTAGGAACCTGGGGGCTGAGACTCACGGTGAGGACTCGTCTTGATAAGCGGCTTGCTTATGAAGCCCCCTGTGGTTCCTGTTGAAGAAAAAGATAAGATGATTACTTGGCAGAATTATGGATTTTTAGCGTGCATGTCTTGGTGGGAGGAAACCGGAGCACCCGGGGGAAACCCACGCAAACACGGGGAGAACATGCAAACTCCGCACAGAAAGGCCTGGGCTGAGCGAGGTCTAAACCCAGAACCTTCTTGCTGTGAGGCCGCAGTGCTCATTAAAGTCCATTAAAGCCCCCCTCCAGTGTAGTTTGACATTTCTCTGATATTTCATATTTTTCTGAGTCATTTCCTTACAATGTTGATTACCCACATAGTTCGCCAAATATTTTTTGACAAATAGCTTAATTTTGTGCTCAAAGTTGCAAAAGTTGCTTAGTTGTTAAAACAGGGTGGTGACGTATGACTATATACTACTATGTCATTCTCCAAGCTTCCGCAGGCACACTGTCATTCCTCGTTAAAAAACTATAACGCCGTCACGCCTTGTTAAGGCATCAAACCGATAAACATTGTTGTGAGCTAGCTAACCAATTTATCATGTCATTTACTTTGAACTTACAGTAGATATGTCTCTCTGTGTCTGATTGTTGGTTTGTCTTTCTAGTTTAGTTAGCTAAGTTAACTAAGTTGTAGTTAGCCAGGTGTAGTTAGCTAGCATAGTTATTGCAGAAAGTTAGCTAACATAGGGTCTTCATTTTATTTTTTAGTTTCCTCCTCATGGTTTAGTGTGCTGTTCATTTTATTTTTTAGTTTCCTCCTCATGGTTTAGTGTGCTGTTCATTTTCATCATGGCATTTGTGCATGTGGTGTTGGAGGACAGATGACAGAAAACGTGTCGCAGTCTGCAACATGCATTTTGCTGACGGCTGTTTTACCAATGCATTGGCAGAGGAAATCAGAAGTCTTTACATACAGTTCAACAGAGTAATAGACCCCCCCCCACCTCCGCGGTAAAGTAAGCGCACCATAAAACGTAGTGGGAGTTATTGTGTGCAGTGCTCCACCTCACCTCCACTGATTTAGACAGGGGTGTGTGTCTTTATCTCCTTTTTCCTAAAATCAACAAAAATCAGCTCCTTGGTTTTGCTGACGTTGAGCAGGTTGTTCTCTGTGCACCACTCTGCAAGATCTCTGTTGCTCTTCCTGAGGTTTCTTCCATTTTGTACCCTATTGAAAGGTTGTTGTTCTTTTGTTTTTCCTCATTCAGATCAAGAGTCTAAGAACAGAAGTTGTATGTTGTATAGATTGTAAAGCCACTTGAGGCAAATTATGATTTGTGACATCAGGCTGTACAAATAAAACTGACTTGTACAAATAAGACTGATATTCAAATTCAAAGTAATCAAACAGTTGTGAGGTCAGACAAATTTTTCTGTCTTTTTGTATGCAAATCCTCTGATGCTCCATTAAACCCTGAACAATGTGCTGGTCACAGAACGCACACCCACAAGTGTTTTTCTGTGCATCTCAAGAACGTCTCATTATTCAGAGGCTAATTCACTGCTGATGACAGCTGTGATGTTTCGTTGACTGTGTTTCTGCGCCCAGAACCAGAGTGAGAACATGGGATTTGGTCTGGTTTTGCTCTGGTCTGAATATGTCCATTCCTGTTACCCTTTGTTTTCTTGGATGTGTGTACCTTCCTAGTCTCTAGCCCAGTGAACAGCATAAATGATTGAAGGACCCTTGTATTTAGTTGTCAGCTGAGAAAGACATTTGGTACTGAATTTAAAGTTACTACATGGGTACTGACAGCATCGGGGTGCTTCCAACAGTGTTAGGGCATAAGAACAGCATGTAACCAGGACACACACATGTAAAAAAAAATCACTGTCCATACTCTGATTGGAATTCTTTGTAGACAAGACCACCATGTATATGCCTGTTTTTTTTTGTTGTTTTTTTGCAGCAAAGACTGTATAATCTAAAGGAATTCAGAATTTTATCTAAAACATTTGTAGGGTAAACTGCAACATTAACACACCACATCCCCACACATTTAAACATGGCACATACCCTAATGTTTTCAAGAGTTTACAGGTTTAGCTCTCCAAAAGATCAGTAAATTATTGGATTATGTGATTGGCTAAATATATAACACGGCATTACTGTAAAACAATAAATACAAGCTATTTTTGGAGATATGTTTAATGTACAGCCATGAAATTCACATTTATCAACATAATGAATAGCAGCTAGGTGTATGAGTTGTTTTTTGTTATGCAGATAGTACAGGATGATATATCGGTCAAAAGCAAAGACCTTTACAAAGTAGTAACTCCAAATAAATGACTAGCTTGATAGGAGATGGGTTTCAAGCTAAAAGCCATCCAGCAAGACTAGATGGTGCATTGGGTTTTGGCAATTAATATGAATCACTATGATTACCCTAGATGCAGACAATTGCAGCCGAAACACACTGCTGAGGGCAAGTCAAAGTGTTAAGTGTTAATGATTTCCATTAAAAAAGGGGCTGACATGTTCTGCCCTGAAACACCAGACGGTCAAAATGTCTGCCCTTGGGGATGAATCTTGAGAAATTACAAATTGAATGTGATTTTCTGCAATAGAAAAGTATTTATAGTATCTATAACTATTTCTTGATTGGTGATATATTAAAGTTTGGTCTCTTTAAACAGCTGGATCTCCATTAGTAGAGAAGATTTGCACAAATCAGCCCATGTAAAACAAAACCAATTGGGTTCCATTTCTTGAAAAAAACAAATCTGGTAATAATGCATTTGCTTTTGTACAGTAAGTGTGCACAAGTGAAATATTTACTTGCAATGTCCTTTGCATTTTAATAATTTTGGAAATGATAATTTTTTTTTCTTTCGTTAGGATTATTTCCCAGTCCAAGACATGGTTTCCTGAGTGGCCCTACCAGCTACACATCACAAGGGGTAAAACCAGTCTATCTTAGGCCATGACTGCTCTGCTTCCCAACGTCAGTGTTCCTGGGAGCACAGCAGTTCTGCTGCCAACTACAGACTATCCGTTTAACCTGACTGCAGTTTCTCAGGCAGGACTCGGTTCAGGCCAGTCACTGGCACCCCTCTGTACCCTCTGTTGCTGTGGATTTCTCAATCGCACCTTGGCAGTGGTGTTCATGGTCAGCCTTGCATTTGCCATCGTGGTTGGAAATGTGGTCACCCTTACTGTCTTTGTGCAAACGAGGCAGTCCCGAACACCACAGGGATACCTAAAAGGTAAATGTTCTTTGCCATCTTACCACTAAATGCTTGCTGGTTGCAGAATGTTTTCCATTTCAGAGGGTTATTTAAACTAAACAGCCAATTGTAAATCAGTGTTGCTACGCTTATGCATTCCACAATGATAATCAACAGGGACAGTTCCTTCCAGAAGATATTCAGTACTCTGACAATAAATTAAAGAAAATATATCAACCTACAAATATCTAGTCTTGGTAATTTATTACAGTGCCTCTTCTGATTGACTCCTCTCAATTTTAATCCAAAATACTAACATTACAATGAAAAATCAAGTTTAAAAACACTGCACTTTTTAATTACGCTATAGCTGGAAATATACTGACAAAGAAAAGGCCTGGATGCTTCTCCTTAGACCTCTTCTTCTTGTTGTCTCTCTCTGACAGTGTCTCTGGCCATGGCAGACATGATGGTTGGTGTCCTCGTAGTCCCTTTCTCTGTCTACACTGAGATCTCTCTGATGGTGACCAGCACTCCTCCTATTTGGTACCAGGGCAGTTCTACTTCCCTTGCCACCTCCTCTTCTCACAGCGGACAAGTGAGCACTTGGCAGCCCTGCATGTTGATTGGCCCAGTGTTCGCTGGATGCACCTTTGTTTCCATCAGCACCATCTTCCTCATGACACTGGAGCGAAGTGTGGCCATCTTACGGCCACTCCACAAGGATGCCTTGGTGACACGGAGACGAACTCTGCTTCTCATCCTGCTCTCCTGGGCTGCCAGCTTCCTGCTGGCTCTTGCGCCCCTCATCTTCAGCAGCAACTTCACTTTGGAGTACAATGAGTGCAGTCGTATGTGTAACTACACCCCACTATTGTTTGGAAGCCAGCTGCCACCTGATGCCAACATTTTGTTGTTATTCCCAGCATTTGACTTCACTCTGCTAGGTGGCACATTAGCAGTTAACATTGTGTCTTTCACTAGTATCCGACGGTACACCCGAAAACGCAAACTGCTCTCAGAGGGGAGTCTGAGTGATGGAGGAGGACAAGGAGGAGGTAGTGGAGGAGGAGGAGGAGGAGGGGGAGGGTGCCCTCACAGGCCCTCCTTTTCAGACATCAAAGCTGCCAAGACAATTGGCATACTAACATTCGCCTTCACAGCATCCTTCTCTCCGATCGCAGTGTTTGTGCTCGGTAACGTGGTGGGATACACCTGGTGTAACTTTTCCTTTTTTGCCTTCTGGATCCTGACAGGAAACAGTTGCTGTAATGTCATTATCTACAGTGTCAGGGACCACCGCTTCAGGAAGGGTGTGACCCTGCTCTTTCAGCGAGAACAGTCCCCCCCACATGGTGAGAAGACCTGAGGCATTGAAACAGCACATTCAAACAGCAACAAGCGAATGTTTTGTGGCTGCTTTCCAGTAAGTTTGAATTTAATGGAATAGTTTGGCATTTTTGGAAATATGCGTATTTACTTTCTTGCCAAAAAGATAGATGCCACATCTCTATGGTAAATATGAAGCTGGAACCCTTGGCTGGTTAGCTTAGCTTAGCATGAAACCTGGAAATAAGGGGACTACACTGGCTATGTCTAAAGGAAACAAATTCTGCATCTCATTATTTAAATGAGATCTATTATACTGCATTTCCAGTCCTATATTGTAGTTCTGTGACTCCTCTATGGTAGCTTTGCATGATTCAAAGAAAACATTTTTCTTTCTTATACTGGGACTTCATGCAGGCCCTGTCTGAAACAAGCTGTAGATGCTCCTGTCTCTTTAAGGTCCTCCCTACAAAGCCCACTGTCTTCTGATTGGCCATTGTCTTATGTGTTTACCAGGGGCGAGTTCAATTTCAAAACGTTTTGCAACATTTTTGGATTGAACAACATGTTTCATTGCAACGTTGCACAACGTTCTGCAATGGGCTTCGAGGTATGTTTCCTCCCGTTTGGTGGGTGTGTCTCAGGTGTTACCCAATCAGCTGCAACAAATTTGTAAACACAACAGTGTTAAGAAGGCACGGAAATGCAGTGTGCTTGTGTACACAACAGCGTGTTCAGGGAACCAACTGTTAAAATAACGCTTTGCTACGTTTTGTCAGCGATGACCTCGCCCCAGGTTGCCGCAGGGATGGGGCTGCATGTGGGTGTCGCCAGCATTCTCTGCCTGGAGCAAATGACCATATATGGAAATGACATCATACCGAGCCGTTGGTAGAAATAGCTGTTCAAAACAGAGCATTCAGATCAGGGGGAACAGTGTAACATTGTAGATAAGTTATAAAATATGGAAAAGCATAATAGGTCTCCTTTAACGCATTGGATGAGTTGTGGTTTTACGAGAGATTATGTTAATATAGTGTAGTATTTCTTGGATGTAAAAGCACAACCTGTTTTACTTAGCTTTCTGTACAACAAACAAACGAGATGCTGGCTACTATACTAATTAGTGAGCTTTAGATGTGCGAGCCTTGGACAGAGCTCGAAGATGTTTCCTCCTGTTTCCAGTCTTATGCTAGGCTAAACTAACTGTTTCTTGGTTCAAGCTTCAAATTTACCGTATATCCATGAGAGTGGTATCAACTCTATGTCCACAACTGTCGAATTATTCCGTTAAATCAAATGTAAAGTCCATGTGAATTTAACAAAAATAGTTCATTCAAACATATTGAACCAGATATTTAAAACAGATTGCAATCTTTGTTATTGAGAATTGTAAATGGAAATCAAATTAAACATTTTTTACCTCCATCCACATTTGTCTAATTATTCCATTGCACAATAAAGCAGTTTTCAGGATTGAACCAAACCCACATACTATGGGTCTTGAGGGAAAGGGCCATTATAGTGCCACAACAAACCACATCCTGTCCTCTGGCCTCTCTGTCTTGCCTTCGACTATTGTCAAGCCTCTTTCCTGACACTTTACTTCAGAGGGTTTTTATGAGCATTTCAACAACTTCAGGAACCAAACCTATTGCATTTCCAGAACTGCACTGACAAATACACTAACCACACAGTTAATGCTGTTTTTTTATATCATTAGTCGGTTAGTCATCTGTTAATTTACAAGTGTGTTATTTGTGTGTTTAGAAATCTTGCTACACCTCATTGGAATAATGTGGATTACAAATGTTGCAGTTAATGGAACAGTTCTTACCATAGATTTGATTCTGCGGTGTTACATATATTTATTTTTCAGCATCTATTTTGAATCTATTGTGATAATAATCTGCCTCAAGTATGAGAAATGCACTTTATCATTTATTATGTGAGTCATTTGCATCGTGCATCGTGTCAGACAATGTTCATTTTGTACAAGTTTTATTTTTAGTGTTTTATAATATTAGTTATTTTTGTCTAAGCAACTGTGAATGAAAGAATCATGTGTGTATTTATTAACTCAGTATAGACTAAATGAATGGGATGCCAAACACAGAGATTTAGTATAAAAAGCATTATGATTATAGCAGACCCGATATACTGTGCCGGCTTATCTTTTCAGGGTATAATGTATTTGTAACAGAATGATCTCATCAGTGTGTCAGCTATAAGTCTTGTGTATTGTTTGGAGTTCTGTATTGTACAATTTGACGATATAATAATATACATATAAATGAGATAGAAGCGCCTTTTTGCAGCAGGCAGGCTATATATTCATTCATGATAAAATTGTTGCAGTTCATGTAATTCATGTAATTCTGTCAAAATTGACAGGCCTTTGATATAGCAGTGACACACAATAAAGAGGATGTTTTTCATGCTGTCAATTGCTCTAAATTGTTTCCAGATGAGTTTTGTGACTTTACAAGGGTTTTCCCTATAGTTCAATCAACATGATAGTAAATGACAAAAACATGTGCAGTTTACCATGAAGTGCCCCTTAAAGGTGTAGTTCTACATTTTGGAAAATGCTCTCTTGCCAAAAGTTAGATTGATTGATACCACTTCAATATGAAGCTAAAGACAGGAGAGAATTAGCTTAGCTTAGTAAGGTTAAAAAAAATACCAACCAGCAAATATAAAGTTCACTAATGATTGTTAATTATTAATTAATGATTAAACAAACAACATATGTGTTCTACAGTGAGCTTTAGAGGTGCTGGTAGGTGGATTTCATTACCTTTGGACAGAGCAAGACTAGCTTCCCCGTGTTGCCAGTCGTTGTGCTAAACTAAGCTAACCGTCTCATGGCTGTAGCTTCATACATGGTGGTATCTTCTCATCTAATTTCAGCAAGAATGTGAATAAGTGAATTTCCCAAAATGTCTAACTATTCCTTTAAAGCCAACTGATCGACAATCCAGTGCATGTTCATGGAAGCATTTTTTAATATCAAGGGTGCTGTCATGTACTGCAAGTTGACCCAATAACAAACATCAGGGAATTTAATGGTCAACACTAACCAAAAAGAAATCTCATATGTGAAAATCTCATGTGTGAACTTCACTGAATGAATGAATATCTTGCATGTACAAACTTACAGCCATTTTTTCTAGCAGAAGAAATCTGTCACAATCATGGAAATGTTTGAAATCTGCATCCTAATCATCATTGGTTCTGTGTAAGAAAACAAGTCATTATTATTGTGCTGATATTGAATCACTGTACAGAGTTGTATCAGTAGTGCATAATTCATCAATGGTGATTGAATCAGATTTGGTAACAATAAATGTGTTTGGGAACATTTCATTTGTGAGTTTAATGGGGTTCAGTGTGACAGTAATGCTCTCAGCTCACCGCTGTTATAGTCATGGCTTTAGGAGTTACACAAGCTGCTTGAAACCCACTTCAGCATTTCTCCATTTACTCTGGAGTATTATTAGCTTGTTCCCACTGGGATCAAATTTGTCATGTTATGTAATGTGGAGAAAGATGTACCCAGATGTGCAACCCAGGACACCTAGATACCAAGCATGAGGCAATCTTTGATAGTGTGCAGGTAAGAAAGCAGTGTAGAGTGCTGTCTCATCTCTACACTGAAACATCTAAAATAGCACAGCAAGAGCGGGTCTTGAAATCTAGTGACCCAAATTGTAATTTCAGGAATGCGTGTGCTTGCAGAGTTGAGGAAAGAGTTTGTATTTTACAGTTACTCTGTTAGGGAGAATCTTGCTATTTGAGAGGACATTAGAGAGTGAGATGTAAGGGGCCAGAGGCTGAAGGCTAATGTCAGCTGGGATGTGATAAAAGAGTACTCCACCTCCAGTCCCACCATGAAATAAATGATTTGACACTTGCCTGCTCATGAAACCGAGACTAGGACTGACAGTGGTGGAAAGAGGCAGAGACAATGTGAGAGAGAATAAATCAAAGATCCTCTTATGGAGTTAAGTTACCACATATCCTTACATTAACAGTCCCAAGAATCATATTCTTTGTGTCTGGAATTAGATCTTTGGAGGCTACTGCCTGACATTATTTTTCACTCTCCAAAGGCTTTTATACACAGCTAGTGTGGTAGTAGACATACTTATGTAATGTGGAAATTTGCTAAAGGGAGGAGGCAACTTTCCAAGACATATCTTGAACCTGTCCCCATGCATGTCTGGGGATTTGTGTAAAAAATCCAATTGTGGTCATTTGTTTATATTTTGTTACTGTCAAACAACTTGACAAGCTATAAAGAATGTTTCAAGTTGCATTAGTCTCACAAAGGCAGCCATTAAAATTACAAAGATGATAAAGCATCGAATGTGTGTGAAGAATGAATGAAGCATCCATGTGTTTGCCAAGTTGCTTCATTTCCTGTATGAAAAGCCCTACAAGACTGGTAGGTCAGTATGGGAAAACCGGAGCAAAAGTAACATGGGGCAAAAGTAACAAGGCGACTTTCTCAGAGCCCTGACTGCATTTGCAGTACAAGCTGTGACAACACCTTCAGCATGCAACCCTTGATGGAGCTGCCAAACATCGCATGATTCATTCATCGTTTCCCACGGCCGTCTTTGGAAAACGATTTTCGAGCACAGCAAGTAAATTTCTGAAGCGGTACTGTTTTTCGAATTACAAGTTGTGTCTCTCGTTTCATGTGTCACAGTAATGATTAATCTACAGGTTATTTAGTGCTGTAACACACCCTGAAGTTTGCCCTGTCAAGTTTTTCAGTGGGAAAATAAATCGTGTTGATATGTCAGGATTTCCTGTCGGGACGAAAGTAACACTTGTTACTTTACTTGTTAGTAACAAGTGTTTCTTTTGTTCCGCTGCTAATGTGGTGACTTTCTCCGTGTTGCAGCATGTATTGAAACATGTTTATGTTATATTATACCAACAGATTATTCCAAGAGTGAGGGTCAGAAAGACAGACAGAGGTCTGATTCAGCCAGATGTTTTCATGCAATTACGTATAAAAACAGCTGGATAGAAACATGACTATTTTTGCATTATTTTGAGAATTTATATTTATGTTATGAATATTAATTTTCATATTGTTCAGAGAAATGTTTTATAAAATTGATTGACATTGCCAATAAAAAACATTTTGATCATGTATATATTGGGTTACTTTTGAATGTATATAATAACGTAATTTATACATTTTTTGCAAAGATAAAGGACAAAATACATTTGCAGTTACATATTTACAAGGTCATAGTCACATATATTTAATAAGAATAAGGGAAACACAAAAAATCTAGTTGTGTTACTTTCAACCCAACTGATGGGTCGAAAGTAACAATGTGCCGCTTATGTTTAAAGTGAAATTATACGAAAGTCATTTGTACTAAATACCACCTGGTATTGATAGACCACACCTTTGAGTTAGTGACCACAGCAAAAATATATCACTGTCTACAACATAATCTTTTAAAATCAGGTTTTTCTGAAAAATGGTACTTTCGCCCTTGCTCTCCCTATTATGTCCTTTGAACAGGGCCTGTTAGAGTTACCTCTCTCCAGGCCCAAACCAAAGGTAACTGCATATTTGAGATCCGACTTTGCAATACTCTTGAATCAAACATATCTCCTAGAAATTATGTGTCATATGCAACTAATTGGCAACAGAAAATACGTATTGAAGGATACCTAGTGCACCTGAATTATGTTTGAATCCACATTATGAAAACAGGTTTTATGGGTTATTATGTGTTACGTAAGTCGCAAATGTTTATACTGAACATATCAGCATAACGTGCACTGACAACTTATTTCAAACCAGTGGCGGGATGTGAATCATGTTGCCCATGTGCTCATGTGGGCGTGCTCATACGTGGTACAAAGAAAATGGAACCCGCTCCATCGCACTACTAATTCTACAGGGTACCGTTTGTTAAATCTTTTTAGACATAATCTATGTAATTATGCTTCTTGCTAAATAAATTTAACACGAAAAAGTTACTGGTGAATGTAATTTCTAGAAGACAGGGTTGCTTGCATTGAATTGAAGATAGTTCGCGCAAGACTCACAAGCAATGTACACTGCAATTAAGGATCACCAATCATAATCAAACCACTTACAGTACAGGAACTGATATTGAAGGTTCCAAGAAAAAATAAATATGCAAAAATGCCATAACAACATAGTTTTGCAAGCTTTAAAATGTTGATTTCCAAGCTGTCAGAGAACAGAACAGCTGTTATTACACAGCTGTTGGAATTTAAAGATTTAGGGATTTAAAGGGCTATATGTAGTTTTTTAATGAAATTAATCACTTTTTTATTGCCAATATGTGAATGGGTTGTAACTTCACATAAAAATGAACCATGGCTGAAGTTAGGTACCGTTAGCTTGCTGGCTATAACGCCAACCACTTGCTAACATTGTCTGTTGCAAAATACTATAGTTCCCCTTCGAGGGAATTCGAACTGCATCGGTGACGACACTATGGGAACGCCCCTGGGCGTGGCAGGGCTGAACTATGAATGAAACTACTCCAATCCTATTGGTGTTACTAGAACGGTAGTGTGTGACGGCGTAACCGGAGGGGGTATATAAGCACGCCGGCACATAGGACACATTAGCTTCTTTCTATTCAGCAGGCACTCTGGCTATGTTTGGAAGCTCCATTTTCCTACCTGACATCGAGACGAAGCAGCAGAAGATCATGTCAAAGGGATTCCGACAGTGTGTCTTCTCTTGTGAGCGTTTCATCACCGAAGGTGATACCCATGGGATGTGCGTCTCATGCCTGGGGATGTCGCATGCTCAGGCGGCTCTCGAGGGGGCTGCCTGCGACCATTGCGAGGCCCTGCCCCTGAGGGTGCTGAGGTCTCGAGCGGCTCTCTTCCTAGAGAATGGTCGGATGCGCTCCCCTCGTGGCACAGGCCCCGCGGTCGCTGAGGCGTCGCGGCGGCTCCGATCCTGGGGATCACAACATGAGATCGCCGAGGGTGCCGGAACGGCTGAGGCCTTTTTCCGGTCCTCGTCCGCGGGATCCTCCTCCCCTCGTCCCCGATCGGGAGCCCGTTTCTCGGTTTCTCCCACTCGAGGGGCGACACGATCTGGCTCTGAGGAGCTAGATGTGCTTAGCATAGAGGGAACGGAACGTCATCAGCCCTCGCCAGGATACGAGGAGTTGTTGGAAGTGGTGACGCAGGCCGTGGCCAAGCTGCACATTGATTGGCCACAGGCGGTGCAGCAGCCATCGGCAGGCAGCAAACTAGATGAGCGGTTTCTGCAACACCGAGCGCCACCCCCGCGTTGGCCCCTACCATTTTTTCCGGATCTGCACAATGAGTTGTGTAGATCATGGAATAAACCCTTCTCTGCGCGGCTGTCTACGTCCCCCCGGCTGGACTACGGCAATGAGAGGCATTTGAGCGATATCTCCCCCGTCGGTCAGACTCCAGAACTGCGACGGCTCAGGAAAGGCGGACGCAGCCTTCATCCAGCACCTACCAACCTGGGACGCAAGACGGCGCTCTCGCCCACAGCCTCCCGGGAAGACGGATCTGAGGACCGTCATTCAGTCTCGGCGGGCCCGGGGGAAGAGGTCCTGAGACCTCGAGTAGGTCCCTGCCCTCCTTCCCCTGAGAGAGGCCGATCGAGGTCCCCTCTCTCATGGTGGCTCCAGCAACAGGCGTTGTTTCTCCCACCGCTTCAGCGCTCGAGCGCTAGCCGGCGGCAGGCCCTCGCCGATCTGTCCGCCCCGAGGGGCAGCAGCCGGAACACGACTGGGCTCACAAACCGTGGTTCACCGGCGATCCTTCCCTGGCGGTCCTACGCTTCAGGTCGCCACCGGGGATTCCCGCGGGACACCGGCCACCAGCCTTGAGGGACTGGTCCCCTTGGCGAAGTTCGCGGAAGCTTGGCGAAGCCTCGTGAACATTTCCCCGTGGGTCCTCCGCACAGTAGTAGATGGCTACAGGCTGCAGTTCCGGGTTCGCCCCCCCCAGATTCTGCGGGATGGTCGGGACTACAGTACACGCGGCGGAGGACGGGAGACTTCATCTGCTCTGCCCTGTCAGAGCACTGAGTATTTACACTCTGAGGTCTTCCCTGTGGAGGAAAGCAGACCAGTTGCTGGTGTGTTTCGGGTCCCCCAAGGCTGGGCTCCCCGCTTCTAAACACACCATCAGCAACTGGATCGTTCAGACTATTTCCCTGGCCTATCAGGTGCGCAGTTTGCCTTCACCTATGGCCGTAAGGGTGCACTCTACTCGAGGCATGGCGGCTTCTAGGGCCCTCCTCGCAGGGGCGTCACTCCAGGATTTGTGTGATGCGGCTGGCTGGGCCACCCCTCACACTTTTATCCGGTTTTACAGTCTGGACCTGCCTTCTGCACCCGGCACCCGGCACCCGTGCGCTCTCCTCCTAGTCGTGCCGTCAGGTTCTGCACGCTGGGGTTTCGGTGCGGCCTAAGTGGGTATCTCGTTCCCATAGTGTCGTCACCGACGCAGTTCGAGTTCCCTCGAAGGGGAACGTCTCGGGTTACGTATGTAACCCTTGTTCCCCGAGAAGGGGAACAAGACACTGCGTCGGTCCACCACACCTC
>NC_060169.1:15641446-15652557 GCF_021292245.1 Micropterus dolomieu
TGTACGGCCTAAAGTGGAATGTGTTCACCACCTGGTGCAGAGAACGGGCGGTGGACCCAGTTACCTGCTCGGTAATTGTGATACTGGAGTTCCTCCAGCACCGTTTCTCCGCTGGCCTCTCCCCGTCCACGCTCAAAGTATATGTGGCTGCCATTGCAGCATTCCATGCCCCTCTGAGTGATGGGCCCTTGGGGAGGCTTCCGCTGGTCGTGCGCTTCCTCCGTGGAGCCCGGAGGATGAGACCCGTGACTCATTCCAGGGTTCCCACCTGGGACCTGGCAGTGGTTCTCGAAGCGCTGGCTGAGGCCCCCTTCGAACCCCTGGAGTCGGCTGAGGCCAAGCACCTGACCCTTAAAATTACCTTTCTCCTCGCTATCACCTCTCTGAGCAGGGTGGGAAGGGGAACGTCTCGGGTTACGTATGTAACCCTTGTTCCCCGAGAAGGGGAACGAGACACTGCGTCGGTCCACCACACCTCACCCCACCTGGAGTGCCTTGCTTCATAGAAAGGGGCTAATGTGTCCTATGTGCCGGCGTGCTTATATACCCCCTCCGGTTACGCCGTCACACACTACCGTTCTAGTAACACCAATAGGATTGGAGTAGTTTCATTCATAGTTCAGCCCTTCCACGCCCAGGGGCGTTCCCATAGTGTCGTCACCGACGCAGTGTCTCGTTCCCCTTCTCGGGGAACAAGGGTTACATACGTAACCCGAGACGGTTTTGGCACAGGGATTTCTTTTAAATACTTTTACCTCATTATTTGAAGCTCTGGCCATGTTTAACATGAACATCCAACATTGTAACATTGTAGATGAGACATAAAATATAATAGTCTCCATTAAAAGAGATATATTAATGTCATTGTATTTTTTATGTATTTTTGATGCATTTAATAGGATGTTTATTTATTTATTGAGCATTTATTTCATTCTGTTTTAAATTTCGGTGTCAGACTCCATCCTCCATACAGCATGTTCGAGTGTGCAGGTGTATAGAACTCTCTCCCACTGCTCCTGTGCACGAGTCCTGTTACAGAGTTTTTCATAAGAATACAACACACTGTTACACAGTGACTGTAACTGTGTATGTAAAATTATTACTTGTTACATTATAGCCTACATACAGTACATATTTCATTCATTTCATTAGTGCAGTGCCTATCACATCTGTCAACTCACCACACGTATCAGAGCTCCACTACGTAGTTTCCTGCAGCTACACTTCCCCTGTCCTCGTGACTGTAATTTCCACTATCTTCAATTACACCAGTGGTTCTCAACCTTTTTTGGGCCAGCGCCCCCGTATCCATTATCCAGGTCCCTTACCACCCCCCCATCAAAAAAGATGTTTGCTATTTGCCCTAATATTTTTTTTATTGTTACTATTGTTATTAAAAACATGGAAAAGGTAACAAAAAAGCCATGTGAAAAGTAATTATATTTAAGTGAATGTTCCTCCCAGAAATTGTGTCTGAAGCCAGATACTGTTTTCTTGGATGGGGCACTTAATAAGTGGGGGGTATGGGGGTCCTCCCCCAGAAGATTTTGAGCATTAAACACTGCATCCTGCATTCTGGTGAAAATTTCTCCTCCAATTTCTGCCTTTTCTGCACCAGTTTATGGTGGAAATGTCTAAATATTCAGGTGGCGGGTGACAATTCAAAATATATAATTATAGTAGAATATAATGTAGTGAGGCTCTCAGGCATTCTTTATTGTTTTTAAATATTTTTCTCCTGTAGATCAACTTCATCCCTGCTGAGTCAACACACGATTAAGTCTTACTACCTGTTTTGTGGGGAATTAACCTATTTAAATGTGTTTGTGGCCCCTTTTCATCTCGGTAATAAATTAATCCGTTTTAATAAGTTATTGACTGGACTCTATTAGCTCGTCTGTTAATAACTTATCATAACTCAGTGTTTCCCACAGAATGACAGTGTAACTGTGGCGCAGATACAGCATGCTAGCCTCGAAAACCCAGCTGTTTTCTAACATTAACTTAGCTCTCCTTATTAGCTAGGCTTCTTAAATACTTGCTAATAACTTTTAATAGCTTGGACACCAGGGAGAGAGAGCGAGAGATCGAAGGACGGGTGAGAGAGAGGGACGAGCGTTTATGCGCTGCCTGCAGCTCTGCAGTCAAATCCAATTTTAAATAGGCCGTGTAAAAAAAAATCGAAAATCAATGTGAGGCGGTCAGCGTTGATATTGTGGCGGGCCGCCACAAATAAATGAATGCATGGGAAACACTAACTTTTCTGCTCATGTTCAAAAATTTCTGGATATTCAGAATCTCTCCCACTTACCTGTGTTCTCTGACATGTAAAGAAAAAAAGTCGTAATAGAAGACTAATGTCATTAGCCTATTTAAATAGAATTCATAATATTTTTACTACATACCCTATACTGCATTATGTTACCAATTCGCTGGAAGTATCCCCTCGACTGTCTGATAGACACAGAACTGGATGAGACGAGGAGGTGCTCGAATGCCGGGGGAAAGCGAAACTAACCGACAATACCTGTTATCAGGCAGAAATCTCACGACAACTGTTAAAACATGTTAACTTCAGCACCTCTGATAAAGTGCCGATAACAGTCCCCAACAGAGCAAGTCAGGGCATTTTTATAGCCTACTGAAACTCCTGTATATGTCCGCTTTGGCACAAGCTGTCTGCAACTCAAAGCGCGAGGTGGGTCCACGTCACTTGCTGGTGTCGCTGCGAAGTTGCTTTCAGTGTAAGTCCGTCAGCGGAATATCCCTCTTGTAAATGTGTAACCACTGCATTCACGGTATATTCCTCAGAGAAATAAACACTTTTCCACCAAGAAAGAGAATGTCCGTTTTACAGAGTTTTTAGAGATGATTCTCTGACTTCCCGATCCAATGAAGGCAGCACGAAGCTGCATTACAAGTAGGTGACAGAGAAAAAAAATACACCGTCTTACCAAGTCGCAGTGAACTAAACTGGCGGGTTTTAATGTTGCAGACCACAGTTTTTTTGAAAGTTTAAAGTTGTATTGTTGTGAATCTTTGGTGTAAACTCGCCTTAGATTTTCCAACCATCAAACGCCCCCCAAAAGCAGCTTAGCACCCCCCTTTCCAAAATTTTGCTTCCAGCGCCCCCCATCGCCCCCTGGGGGGCGGTACCGCCCCCATTGAGAAACACTAAATTACACTAAAAAACAAAAAGGGGAAAAGAGCATGCTAGCTGTTACTTTGTACAACACTAATGACACAATCTCGACATTACATTGCAGCCCCTGCTGTAGTCAGCAGCACTGAAAGAATGTTTCACGTAGCAGTACTTAATGTTTTATTAGACTATAAATAATCAAAACTCTGGTTTAGTCAAATTTTTAGGACAAACAGGGCAGGATTCAGGATTCGGGACTGCTCGTAAGTCGCGACACCCCCCAATATGTATAAACGTGTATTCAGACATAATGTCTTAATTATTTGATTATAGATGAACAGTTACATGATGATGGTCAAACTAACTACTTACTTGTGTTGATCACTTTAGCTTTGCCGGACCATAAAGTCTGCATAGAGTCTGAATTCCCAGGTGTTCTGTTGTTGTTGCCAAAGCCGGTATTTATGGAAGGTGTATGGAGAGAACAGACTTCGGGATGAAGCTACAGCACATCTGTTTTGTCATGCTGGAGCTGGAGAAGTAGAATTTGTGTTTGAGTCTTTTTGTGTCTGTGTGTGTGTGTGTGTGTGTGTTAGTGTTACTTGACCAGTGATTAGAGTTTGAATTACCAGCCAGAACAGAGAAAACAGTGTAAACGCTTACTCTTAAACCATTTATTGTATATTGTAACACCGGAAAGGTAGAATTTTAAGATTTGGAAATAATGGATAATGTTTCTGTTGTAAGAATATTCCTTCTATCAGGGGTAAATGAAACAAGTAATTATAGAGTAACTCTCTTTACATTTACTTTACTGTATTACTGTGTGATTTTGTTTTTAAATCTCTCAATCATCATGATCATAATCTTAGATGAAAACCTGCATGAACCTATGTACATCTTATTGTGCAGTTTTTGCATGAATGGACTTTATGGAACCACAGGTTTCTACCCCAAATTCCTCTTAGATCTGATGTCTTCTTCTCAAGAAATCTCATATGAAGGATGCCTCTTACAAGCTTTTGTCATGTACTCATTTGCTTGTTGTGAATTGTCCATTTTAGCAGTTATGGCCTACGACAGATATCTGGCTATATGTCAACCACTGCACTACCACTCTTATATGTCAAAGAGGAGGCTCTCCCAGCTGGTATGTTTGTCTTGGCTGACACCTTTCTGCATTTACTCCGTCAATGTTGTGGTCACATCAAGACTAAAGTTATGTGGTTCGAAAATTCAGAAACTCTTTTGTGTGAACTGGATAATTGTTAAACTTGCTTGCTCCGAAACTGATACTGTTTCTAGTAACATTGCTTCATTTGCAACACTTTTCATTTATTTGTCTCATGGATTTTTCATAATTTGGACTTATATCCGTCTTATCATAACTTGTGCGAGGTCCAAAGATGACAGGGTAAAGTTTATGCAGACATGTGTGCCCCATTTAGTCTCTTTAATCGTATTCCTTGTTGTAGTAGTTTTTGATGTGATGCATATGCGATTCGGTTCTACAGATTTACCTCAAAGCCTTCAGAACTTCATCGCTATTGAATTTCTGCTGATCCCTCCTGTTATAAATCCTCTAATATATGGATTTAAACTGACAAAAATACGAAACAAAATTCTGGGTTTAGTAAAAGTTGAAAGAAAATGACCTCTTATATTATATATATTTATATGAATATTATTTAAATAATTATTTTAATTTGTTTATTCAACACAGACAATACAGATAAACATTGTTACATAGAAATAAATACATCACTGCAACATTATGTAATGAGTATACAGCCTCTAACTGAAGCAAATTTGCAGCCCCCCTAAGGCAATTCACTTTAATGTGACAAAGAAACATTAGATGTGTTTGCTTTAAGATATCTCATGATTCTGGGTTTTTTCCTCCTAATGTCTCCACAATGTCCCAGTTTGTTCTACATGTGCGAGGCCTCAATACATTCTTACTAACAAAGATTTGATCTTTTCAACATTATTTCTTGTATGTTATATGTAATGTGAATATATATATGAATGTTTGTTCTTCTGCTCTTGTCCATCCATCCATCCATCGTTAACCGCTTATCCTGCGTACAGGGTTGCGGGGGGCTGGAGCCAATCCCAGCTGACATTGAAGTTTTGAATATTGTCTTTATTGTGTTTGTGTGTCTAACCCTTTCATATGAATTAGATTTTTGTCATGGACATTTGATTTACTCTTCATCAATTATATATCATATGCCCACTGCTTTTTGAATTGAGCATACTAAACATACTGTATGTGTATTTTAGGTGCCTTCTTTCTGTCTGTTAGAAAATATTCAAAGTTATTGCCAACTTTTTTGACTACTAAACTTTCAATTTTTATTCTGTCTCCTCCATGGTGAAACTGTACAATAAACACAGGATAAAGGATAAACGCTCAGACTTGTGATTGTATTGACTATATAGTAACTTTACATAGTATCACATACATTTTACTAAATAGACACAGATCTCAGACATAATTCATTGTTCATGTATAGAACTTGCAAACCAGACAGGTTCATATGTTATATTCCATAAATTGTCCAATCCAAATGACTGAATAGGGGAGAGTGGGGTAAGTTGTCACGTGTGTAAGTTGTGACACTGTTCATAACTCCAACACTAGAGGCTCTATCTCAAAAATCAAATAGCCACTTTGTGGGACTTGTTTTGCCTGTTCAAATGTGGTCAAGGTCATTCTAACCTGAGGTGAGCACAACTTCCTTTTTATAAATTTTTGCTTCAAAAGTAAAACATTTGCACTTTAGATTTTATGCAATCCAATTTCTGTAAATGTTCAAAATAATAATTTTGCACAATTTAGAGGAGAAAATAATGTGTATTTTGATACTTCAGCTAAAGTTAAGCTAACCTTGAGATTTAGCCAACATTAACACACATGTCAGTTTGGGGTAAGTTGTCTCAATGACTTTGGGGAAAGTCGTCACATGTGACAGCTTGCCCCAATATAGATAAACACATAAAACAGTGTGAAATTGTGTAATAACATATGACACCAGTATTAAATGATACTGTAAAAAAGATTACACAGTGTTGTTTATAGCAGCAGGCACATCTCTGGACTACACAAGACTTCATACAGTCATTAATTTAGTTAGGCAACAAGTATATTGGACAAATGATTTAAAATAATTTATTTGTAATTGCAATGAGGAAATGTGTTTTTGAGGGAAGGAAGGAAGAAAGATTGTTTGAACTGATAAACAGAATTTTAGCCAGTATGTGGATGAAGTGTATGAAATGCATCAACTGGGCCAATGATGCTTGCACCTCAGGCCAGGCAATTTATTATTGTATATTTATTAAGTGCCAGAACTGTAACTCTAAATAAGACTCTGTCCTACAAAAATGCAAATTAGTTGCATTAGTGTGTTTAAACACCACATCTGTTTTGTTAAGAAGTTAAAGGAGACCTATTTTACTGCAGTTCCAGCCCTGTAATGTAGTTTTGTGACTCCTGTATGGTAGCTTTGCAGGATTTTCATGAAAGCATGTGTCATCAAAAACATTGGTTATTTATTGGGATCCATATAGGCAGACTGAGCGTAGTGGTTGCCAGGAGGATAAGGCTGTGCACAAATGAACATATATGAAAAACCGGCTCCATGTGACATAATAAGTAACCAAGAGTAGAAAAAACTAAACAACCGGAGCATTCAGAGCAATGGGAAATCTGAGGATTTGGCTCACAAGGATTTCTTGTCCTCTTCTCAAGAAATCTCATATGAAGGATGCTTTATACAGGCTTTTATCATACACTCATTTCTTTGCTGTGATTTGTCAATTTTAGCAGTTATGGCTTATGACAGATATCTGGCTATATGTCGACCACTGCACTACCACTCTTTCATGACAAAGTGGAGGTTGTCTCTGCTGGTATGTTTCACCTGGCTGACACCTTTCTTCATTTCCTACATCAATATTGTGCTCACTTCAAGACTAAAGTTATGTAGTACATATATTCACAGACTGTTTTGTGTCAACTGGATGATTGTTAAACTTGCTTGCCCTGAAAATGACACTTTCTCAAACAGTGTAGCTGCGTACAGTATATTACAATTTTCATGTATGTGTCTCATGGCCTTTTCATATTTTGGACTTATATGCATCTTATTAGAACTTGTGTGAGGTCCAAAGATGACAGGGTGAAGTTTATGCAGACATGTGTGCCTCATTTTACCTCTCTAGTCACTTTCTTGGTTGTAGTACTTTTTGATATGATGCATATGCGATTTGGCTCCACAGATTTACCTCAAAGCTTTCAAAACTTCATCCATATAGAATTACTGCTGATTCCCCCTGTTATTAATCCTCTAATATATGGATTCAAACTGACCAAAATACGAAACAGAATTCTGGACTTAGTTTATGTTGAAAATTACTTTTCCATTAAGTTTAACCTCTAATTCAATTTAATGGGACAAACTAAATTTAGACTCATTTAGACTATTCTGTAAACCAGGAATTTGTACATTGTACATGTCATTTCAAGGGGGGAAAGCTCTGTTAAACTAATTTAAGTTGTACAGTAACTTGAAAAGTATTTGGAACATCTGTAGCCTACTGTATTTTGAAATTTAGTAAATAGCAAAGATGTTCATTTCATCATTTTACATTCATAAATTTACAAATGTCAATATGATGGTAATGTGCATGAGTAATAAAGATAAAGAGAAAAAAATGGTTATAATAAAATGCTATAGTGACATGATTCCTACAACGTTTCCACTGTAATGTCTTATACCACAGTCCCTGGTACTAAAAGTGCACGGAATCTGGTAATGTTTGGTACGTTCAGTTTGGGGGCAAGGGCCTGTTTAACACTACTTGCAGCTTTAATTTTTATTGGTTTGTGAAGTTTGATGACTTTGTGTAATTCCACCACACTCAACCTAACTTCAACATGCAGAGGTTTAATAAGAATAAGTAAAAAATACCTGTGATGTGCAGGCAGATTTGGTGTTTTTTGTGATTTGGTGCTAATCCATCTCAAAGTGTAATGTTAATTCACTGCTGTCGTAAACAAGGACAGTTATTCACATGTATGTGCAAAAACAAGCAAGACATAGCAAATTACTAGTCCACCAGAAAGAGAATACACGCTCTGTGTCTCTCTGATTTGAATGTGTAAAATGTGTAGAGTTCATATTTATCTCCATTAATGCACATTTGCCAAGTAAAGCTACACCTTAAAGACTTAGAATACTTACAATAACATTTAAAGAACAAACACAGCACACCCACACAGATTTCTTCATTTATTTATTTGCTCAGACCTCTTGTCAGAATGGTGTGGACATTTAGAAACCTTATATAATAATAATAATAATAATCCTTATTTGTAGAGCACTTTTCAAAAACAAGTTACAAAGTGCTTTAACAAGTGTAAAGAATAATACAAAAAAAACAAGATAAGAGCATGAAAATTTAATATAAAATTAGTAAAATACAATAAAATAAAAGGGATAAAATAAAGTCAAATAAGATCGGGAAAAGCTCTCCTATAAAAGTATGTTTTAAGAAGGGACTTAAAAGAGAATTATGGTGGATTTACTCTGAAATTCAACAATTAAAGCAAAACAAATAAGAAGAACTGGCTCCACTGCAATTAATTTAATCTCACCCCAAATTCTGTTTAAACAGTCAGACTGCCCGAGGAAAAAAAGAGTAATTTAACCTGTTCAGTCGAGTCCATATAGGTTTGTACATTTTCTGTTTGATGATAAAAGCTGATGTTCTTCAAAAATAAAATGAGATTGGTCTAGTGTAATATTACCAGCCAGAGACAACGTACTTTTAGTGTACACAGTTTGAAAACTTGACTCAAGCGTTTGATCCACAGTCTTTTATCAGATCCTTTAGCAGTCTAGATTTAATATGAACGGAGAGAAAACTGTACCATTCATGATTCCATACTGCATCACATTCTGTATTATAGATTGGGAAAAACAATAACAGGATCTGTTGTTGTACTTTACAATGTTACTGTATGTAACTGCGCAGTAAAATAATAAAACCAACAGAAAAGAAGAGATACTCCTTATTTGCAGTGAGTGTGAAGACAACGATAGAGGCTTTTGACTATTAAGTGAATTACGAGAGGCTGTATATTTTAAAATGTGTGAAATGCTGTTGTTAGCGCAGTTTCTGGAGCTTCACAGTAAGGCAAAAAATTTCCAGTTGTGCATAAAGATTTGAAAAGCAAACAACCATGATATCTGCTGAATACATTTACATTCCCCAGAGGATACCTCTCTGTGATGTGCAGGGGGAGGAAACTCTCCATATAACATAATCCTGTCAGTAGGGTGTAGCTGGCCACTCCAGATTAGACTGGCTTCACAAAACTAACTTCTCCTGTTAAAATGTATTAAGTTGTGCTTTATGACATAATTATAAAGACATTTCACAGAGGTAATGTGCATTGCATCCTTCACCTAATGCAATTTTCATTGAAGATTGAAGATGAAGCTTATTAATTATTTTGCAAAATTGGTGAACTCAGCCATGCTATGGGGGTAAAATGCTGCCATAATTATTAAAAATGGACAGAGTGAAAGACACAAATAGATATTACAACTTGTAAACACAAAACATGATCTTCAAATAGATTCAAAATCTGCATACAAACACTTCATGATCCACAAATATAAAACACAATCTACAAAACAATTATTATAAATACACATCATAATTCACAAATGGAAATCAGTGACTTGTACGTGAAAACCGGAATTTGAATGAATGCAAAGTCATTTGTTCATTTGTTGTGTACTGTTTCACTGTGGTGACCAAACAATGCCATAATCATTGAAAAAAAAAGAGACTATAAGTCAAAAATGCCTATTGCAATTTTTAAACACAAAAGAAGATCTACAAATAGATTTTAAATCCGCAAACAAACTCCTGATGATCCACATATGTAAAACACAATCTACAAATAAATTTAAAATCAATAAACACCTCCTCATGATCCGGCAATGTAAAAGATGATCTGTAAATAGATTTAAAATTTTTAAACTCCTCGTGATCTGCAAGTGTAAAACATGATCCGCAAAAAGAATTAAAATCTGCAAACAAACTCTTAACGATGCACAAATCGAAATCAGTGACTTGTACTTCTCAACCAGAATGTAAATGAATGCAAAATGATTTGTCTTTCCATGAGGGTCATATTATATTTATAGATTGCGTTGCTCGTTTTCAGAATTTTGGCACTCCTGTTTCGCTGTTTTTCCCATTAAAATTTTCTACAAATGCCCTCCTTACAATTTGCAAACACACACAGTCTAACTTGTATTTTCAGACCCTTGTATAAAGACATTCTTTTCAGCATACAAGTGTTCAATTCAATTCAATTCAATTTTATTTATATAGCGCCAAACCGGTTGGGGGTGAAGGAGAGAGAGGGAGAGAGAGAGAGAGAGAGAAAGAGAGAGAGAGAGACAGAGGGAGAGGGCAAGAGAGGAACAGAGAGAAAAAGGGAGGGATGGAAGGAGAGAGAGGGGAGGGAGGCAGCCTACACACACAAAGGTGATGTTGCTATAGACTAAATGAAAAATGGTATAGATATGTATAGTAGTGTTAATGATAACAATCGTAATGTTAATGATTATAATAACAATAATAATAATAGGACTAGTAACAATAGTTGTAGCAGAGGGTGTCGAGCAGGAACACAGGGGCAGCAGGTGACCCGCAGCCACAGATCCAGAGCCAGAAACACCTGCACAGGAAGTAATAGGAGGAGAGAGGAGAGGAACGAGAAAGCACAAGACTACTAGAAGTTGTGTTAGTAACATGCAATAATGGGATGAGGTTGCATACAGAGGGAGAGAAAGTAGAGGAGAGAGGAGCTCAGTGCATCATGGGAAATCCCCCGGCAGTCTAGGCCTATAGCAGCATAACTAAGGGATGGTTCAGGACT
>NC_060169.1:15652657-15656286 GCF_021292245.1 Micropterus dolomieu
CCTGGAGTGCCTTGCTTCATAGAAAGGGCTAATGTGTCCTATGTGCCGGCGTGCTTATATACCCCCTCCGGTTATGCCGTCACTAACTACCGTTCTAGTAACACCAATAGGATTGGAGTAGTTTCATTCATAGTTCAGCCCTGCCACGCCCAGGGGCGTTCCCATAGTGTCGTCACCGACGCAGTGTCTCGTTCCCCTTCTCGGGGAACAAGGGTTACATACGTAACCTGAGACGTTTTATGGCTTGCTTCATTACTTCATTAGCTAACACTGGTATCAGTATTATGTCAAAATTGTTGATTTGAGCCATGCAAGAAATGATGTATTGGTACAAAGCAAATGTGTTTAACCTATAGCGATGCAAGGTAGGGACAGCCAGCTAGATGAGCATGGATCTAGCGTTGTTTGCTTTGTAACATTCAATTTAGATTTATTGTTGGTTTACCAATACTGTAACTTACGTGACTTGCAAAATATACAATAATGCAACATAATGGTGCAGGACAACAGTGGAAGACCCATTTAGTAAGTTACAGTAATGTTACTTACTATGGGCTAACTGTTAAAGTGTGGCAACAATCTCATTTATAATTATTTTTTCATTATCATCCAGTAAATTTAGTTATGCTGACTTTATATATATATATATAATATATAACATATTAAACTTTTCACAAAGCCGACGTGCTTTTCATTCTCTCTTTTCGTCAACCGACCAATCACAGCCTGGATGGGGCAGGACATTAAATATTTTTTTAATTTGCTACAGCAAATTTTCAAATGTTGAACGATATGATTATTGACAAGATAGTACTTAGCATTAACAAATTAGAGACCGATGTAGAACCTTTTTCTTGATAATAGTTCAGAGCCGGCCCACCCAGTGAGCGACCGTTGCGATGGCATAGGGCCCCGTGGCCCGCAGACGGCCCCCTACAGTCACTGCTTGCTAGTGGTGGAAAAAAATAACTGAAAAAAGAAACAATAAAATGAACAATAAAATGATAATAAAATGAAGACAGCTCTCTGCGATGGACTAGCGACCTGTCCAGGGTGTACCCCGCCTTTCGCCCAATGTAAGCTTGGCTCCAGCCCACCGCGACCCTGTACGCAGGATAAGCGGTTGATGATGGATGGATAGATGGATGGATGGAAGACAGCTCTCTATATTACACACCATAATAAGCATAGTGATTATTTAATGTCAAGAAAAGTGCACAAGAAAAGATCATGTTTGCCTGGACATGTAAAAAGACAACAGAAGAGCCTCGTAGAAGAGAAGATGCAAGAAGATAAAGGTACGCAAGCCCATAGGCTCCGTTTTCCTATGCCTGTATTTTAAGGTAATCTGAACTGAAGGTCTTACGTTTAGTGATGGCGAGATGAAGCTTCATGAAGCATTGAAGCTTTCCATCCAATTGATTCACTCATGGTCCAAAGCTTCATGGTGCTTCATTTGCTCTACTGTGCCATCAAGTGGACAATAAATGTAAAAAAGGCAGAGTGATTATAATGGTACCACGGCTTTGGTGTGTGAAGCTTTGAACTGAATAAATGAATGAATGATGTTTGTCATGCCGATACATAAATGATGAACTTATTAATATGGTGTCTCTCTTTACGATACAATGACAGGGTCAAAGGGAACGTGGAAAAAAGGCAGAGGGTTATGATGTGAATGTATTACTTGGTTTGTGACTTTAGATAATAGAGACAACATTTTATTCATTTTAACTTTTCCACTGTGCTGGGCTTCAGGCGGGGTTTTTTTTGGAGATGATTTTACCTGCTTTAGAACATTATTATTATTTGGGTTATAACGGGTAAGACACCCCCAGTTTAATGCTTACAAAAACCACAAAATGTCTAAAACAAATTCTCAACACTTTCTGGCTGCCACAAGTCTAACTGAGCTAAAAATGTGTTTCATCACAATTTTTGATAAAATAAGCTGTAGATACAATCTTATTGTGTTCAATAAAAATCACATTAGTGTCCAGAAAATGTTAATGAGGGTCCATTGTATTTTGCTGCTCCTTTCGAATCGTACATCCAACTCACGAACCATTTCCTGAATCAGTCACGTGGTACAGCCGGCTCGAGGCTTCAAACGACACCACACAAAAATCACCCTGGATTACTTGACACACGCTTCAACCGCAGCCACAGCCGTGTTGTGTGAGGAGACAATGTGTGTAAAATTGCAGTTAAAATGATGTGTAACAGCTTGTGTGAAAAAATCTGTGGAAATCTGATCAAAGGCGTTTTGTAGTGTAAGAAGGATTCAACAAGGATAATACAAATTCAGTCCCTTATACATTAAAAAAAAAAAAAAGACTAATTTGCAAGTAAACAAAAAAAACAGGGATGATGGTTATTTGTTAGTCAGAATCATTTAAATGTGGTCATATGTTTGGGGAAGGTTTGCTTGAGTCACATTGCTCAGCCTTAGTCTTGAAGAGAGCATGCAAATTAACTGAAAGTTAAATACAAAAGTCTGTGTGAATTTCAGGGCTCCAAAGTGGTGCATAAGGAAATGTCCCTCTGTCGTGTGATTTTCAGGGTAACAGCAGGGCAGCCTTGTTTTCTATATTCCACAGCGTCTGTGTCTCTATAGCTACAACACAACACAACCACGCACACACACACACACACACACACACACACACAATAATGCCGCCAGCAAGAGACATTGTAGACGATAGGTCAGAGCACTTTGGAGCCTCAGCAAGGTTATGTATTGTTGCCTGTCCTATTTCTTTTTTATCCTCTCCCGTTTCATTGTCCTAATGAATTTTTAATTGTCTCTCTAAGCTCTTAAGGCAAGAGATGTGTGTCAAAACCAATAAAGCACAGAGACCACCTGTGGCTGGTGCCTGTTTTTGGCTCAACAGAGGAAAGGGCAAAGGCAGAGATGGCTGAGAGGGGTGACAGGGAAGGGTGGGTTAGGGAGGGATACTGTTTTTCCTCCACAGGGGCAACAACACCCCACGTCCACCCCAGGTTTACAGGAGTCAAGGTAGTCTGTAAGATGATACGAAACAACTGTGAATACTCTCATCTCTTTATCTTCTCCATCCCATCCCTGTTCAGTTCTTTCTCTGACAATTAAAGCCAACTACGAGAAGCTGACTAGATGGATATTTATTTTGTTCAAGAGACATGTGCAGTTTGTTTTACAACTACGGGTTTGCTGAGTATTATTTTTTTAAATGTAAAGTAAATTGTAACACTTTAGCTGAGACATGACTCATGATATATAGGCTATAACAAAACTAGGTCCTTTCAGGATGATAAATATGAATATGGAAAGGAGAATTATTCATTTCAATTCAATTTTATTTATATAGCGCCAAATCACAACAACAGTTATCTCACAGCGTTTTTCATAAAAAAGCAGGTCTAGACCATACTCTGTGATGTTATTTATAGAAGCCCAATAATTCCCACCAAGAGCAAGCACTAGGCGACAGAGGCAAGGAAAAACTTCCTTTTAAGAGGCAGAAACCTCGAGCAGAACCATGGCTCAGGGTGGGCAGCGACCGGTTGGGGGTGAAGGAGAGAGAGAGAGAGAGAGAGAGAGGGCAAGAGAGGAACAGAGAGAAAAAGAGAGGGATGGAAGGAGAGAG
>NC_060169.1:15656306-15658149 GCF_021292245.1 Micropterus dolomieu
CACACACACACACACACACACACACACACAATAATGCCGCCAGCAAGAGACATTGTAGACGATAGGTCAGAGCACTTTGGAGCCTCAGCAAGGTTATGTATTGTTGCCTGTCCTATTTCTTTTTTATCCTCTCCCGTTTCATTGTCCTAATGAATTTTTAATTGTCTCTCTAAGCTCTTAAGGCAAGAGATGTGTGTCAAAACCAATAAAGCACAGAGACCACCTGTGGCTGGTGCCTGTTTTTGGCTCAACAGAGGAAAGGGCAAAGGCAGAGATGGCTGAGAGGGGTGACAGGGAAGGGTGGGTTAGGGAGGGATACTGTTTTTCCTCCACAGGGGCAACAACACCCCACGTCCACCCCAGGTTTACAGGAGTCAAGGTAGTCTGTAAGATGATACGAAACAACTGTGAATACTCTCATCTCTTTATCTTCTCCATCCCATCCCTGTTCAGTTCTTTCTCTGACAATTAAAGCCAACTACGAGAAGCTGACTCATGATATATAGGCTATAACAAAACTAGGTCCTTTCAGGATGATAAATATGAATATGGAAAGGAGAATTATTCATTTCAATTCAATTTTATTTATATAGCGCCAAATCACAACAACAGTTATCTCACAGCGTTTTTCATAAAAAAGCAGGTCTAGACCATACTCTGTGATGTTATTTATAGAAGCCCAATAATTCCCACCAAGAGCAAGCACTAGGCGACAGAGGCAAGGAAAAACTTCCTTTTAAGAGGCAGAAACCTCGAGCAGAACCATGGCTCAGGGTGGGCAGCGACCGGTTGGGGGTGAAGGAGAGAGAGAGAGAGAGAGAGAGAGGGCAAGAGAGAGAGAGGGCAAGAGAGGAACAGAGAGAAAAAGAGAGGGATGGAAGGAGAGAGAGGAGAGGGAGGCAGCCTTCACAATATACACACACAGAGGTACAGACAGTAAAGGTGATGTTGCTATAGACTAAATGAAAAATGGTATAGATATGTATAGTAGTGTTAATGATAACAATCGTAATGTTAATGATTATAATAACAATAATAACAATAGGACTAGTAACAATAGTTGTTGTAGCAGAGGGTGTCGAGCAGGAACACGGGGGCAGCAGGTGACCCGCAGCCACAGATCCAGACTCCACAGCTCCAGAGCCAGAAACACCTGCAGGAAGTGATAGGAGGAGAGAGGAGAGGGACGAGAAAGCACAAGACTACCAGAAAGGGGAGAAGTTGTGTTAATAACATGCAATAATGGGATGAGGTTGCATACAGAGGGAGAGAAAGTAGTGGAGAGAGGAGCTCAGTGCATCATAGGAAATCCCCCGGCAGTGTAGGCCTATAGCAGGATAACTAAGGGATGGTTCAGGACTCACCTGAGCCAGCCCTAACTATAAGCTTTATCAAAGAGGAAAGTCTTAAGCCTGCTCTTAAATGTGGAGATGGTGTCTGCCTCCTGAACCCAAAGTGGAGAGGAGCTTGATAGCTGAACGCTCTGGCTCCCATTCTACTTTTGGAGACTCTAGGAACCACAAGTAACCCTGCATTCTGGGAGCGCAGTGCTCTAGTGGGGTAGTAAGGTACTATGAGCTCTTTAAGATAAGATGGTGCCTGACCATTAAGAGCTTTGTAGGTAAGAAGAATGATTTTAAATTCTATTCTGGATTTTACTGGAAGCCAATGCAAAGAAGCTAAGACAGGAGAAATGTGATCTCTTTTCCTGGTTCCTGTCAGAACACGTGCTGCAGCATTCTGGATCAGCTGAAGAGTCTTAATAGACTTTTTCGAGCAGCCTGATAATAAGGAATTGCAGTAATCCAGCCTAGAAGTAACAAATGCATGGACTAGTTTTTCT
>NC_060169.1:15658249-15674240 GCF_021292245.1 Micropterus dolomieu
GATAGCTGAACGCTCTGGCTCCCATTCTACTTTTGGAGACTCTAGGAACCACAAGTAACCCTGCATTCTGGGAGCGCAGTGCTCTAGTGGGGTAGTAAGGTACTATGAGCTCTTTAAGATAAGATGGTGCCTGACCATTAAGAGCTTTGTAGGTAAGAAGAATGATTTTAAATTCTATTCTGGATTTTACTGGAAGCCAATGCAAAGAAGCTAAGACAGGAGAAATGTGATCTCTTTTCCTGGTTCCTGTCAGAACACGTGCTGCAGCATTCTGGATCAGCTGAAGAGTCTTAATAGACTTTTTCGAGCAGCCTGATAATAAGGAATTGCAGTAATCCAGCCTAGAAGTAACAAATGCATGGACTAGTTTTTCTGCATCATTTTTAGACAGGATGTTCCTGATTTTCGCAATATTACGTAGGTGAAAAAAGGCAGTCCTTGAAATTTGCTTAATGTGAGACTTAAACGAATTATTGTGTATATAATATCTCTAAGAAGCAGACAGCTTTATGAGCCCACAAATAGATTCACAGGTTTCTATGTGCTGAACCTTTTCTTGGCCTTGAACCCTATTGATTTCTGGTCTGTGATTTTTTTTTACAATTGGACAGAGCCAGGCTAGCCCCCTTTATGCTGAGCTAAAATAACTGGCTGCTGGATGTAGCTTCATGTTTATCAAACAGATATGAGAGTGGTATCTTCTGTTATTCAAAATTAAAATTTATTTGACATTTTGCACATATATACAGTATGTTATTTAAAAGTATATATAATCTAACAATTATTTGGACTTTGTCTATGTTGCCAGAAGATAATGGTATTTTTTATGTTTTATTTATAGCATTGTCTTGTAATCCCATATTGGATGGGCGAAATGTTTGACATGACAAGGCAAGACAACTTTACGTGTACAGCACATGAGGTGAAGGAATGCAATGACATTTAAAAACACAGTAAATAGGCAAATAAAGTGAAGAAAATTAGAATAAAGATGTTGATAAAATATATGTAAGTTATAGTGCAGTTACTGTACTGTAATATTTTTTTTACAGTACAAGTTTTTATCAACAAGTAAATATAATGCACTGTGGACTACTTCTGTTTCATGTTTATAATCTGTTGATTCAATGCAGTCTATGAGTAACCATGTGATCAATCTGTAAAAACCACTATTACTACTACTAACTACTTCATTGTGCCTGACCAGTGTTTTCCATTGAGAAGACATTTCAGTCGAAACTGTTGTCCAGTTGTTGTGTGAATTGCTACAGTGAGGTTATAGTTAAGCTACTTACTCAACCCATAATCAGTCTTGACATGAACTGATTGCCTGCCGCCTCTTACCATAATTTGTTGTCCAAACCTCTGCCAAATGAAGTGCTTTTCTGTTTGCTGGCATTCACATTTTGAAACTTCTCACTCATGAATATTATGTGTCCATTATTTTACTGCTGAACTGCTGCGCATGAAATCCTGGGGAAATTGGCGTAAAGTGTGTAAATAATTGCGGATGCAGTCTGTCTCTCGCTGCGCTAATATGTTTTTTTATATTCTGGAAAAGAACTGAAGCTCCTTTGAGAGTCCAGAAACACAACTTGCATCACAGGCCGTCCATCTTGTTTGGTCCCACACCTCGCAGAAATGTCAGCTAGATTATTCACCCATAATCAAAAGTGGTGACGCCACCTGCCCAGCAGACCAAGCCTCAGTCGAGTGTACAGACTGCCGGTCTGTTGTCACGTCTACCTGGAGTCTGCGTTGACATTGGCCCCTATAAATACACCCACCTGCAAAGTTCATCTGAAGGCTCCTCAATAAACTCACTATTGCACTTAACTTGAGTGGTCCTGTGACTGCAGCATGTCCTCAGACAGAGAGGTTGCTCTGTAATATTTATCATAGGGGTTTTACTGTGTTTGAAGAAGGTGGCATTATAACATAAAATAGGCTATCGCTCTTAAAATCATCAGTTTTCAAGCGAGAGGAACATACAAACTTAAAAAGTGTTAAGGCTTCAAAAAATGTATCATCAATCTGTCACATCTATCCAAACAAATACTAAATTCATTACTAACAAAACCCTCCAATAAAGTTTTTGAGCAGCTTTCTACTTACCAATTAGCATTTAGTTTTCTCTGTAAAGTCTCAATAGGGGTTATTAGTGTTGCTCACAAGAAGTGTCATATGGCATTCTTTTTTTTCTTTCTTTTTTTTTTACATATAGTTTGTTAGGCTTTGCTTTTAATGTATGTATTTAATACATGTATAGTGCTGGGTTAACATATTAAAAGGCTGTAGTGCACACACTTCCCGTGTTGAATGATGGTTATCTCTGATGCCTTTCAGCCAACTTGTTTCACGCTGTCTTGGACTAATGAGAGCTGAAGTCCCATATGGCTTAACTGCATGACTGAGAGTGAGTGGGTGTTTGCTTACTTTATTGGAAGGGAGAGTTATATAAAATCTAAAATAAGTCTAGGAAAGACTAAAAATAGAATAAGTGAAACCATAATATTTGGGAAACATCTTTGCTCTTTTGCCATGATACCAACTGTGCAGCTTATTGTGTACCAGACAGTGGTGTTAACAAGGCTTACCTGGGATTTTATTGGCAGGGATAAGATTTAAAACTCAAATTGTAAAGACATTTTCTCAGCTAGGACAGGATACTATGGAAATTTAAAAAAGCCAGTGGCCAATGTTAAGGTTTCAGCCAGTCTCTACCTTTACTGATATGCACAGACGTTGCTGCATGGGGAAAAATATGCATTCAGCATTTCATTGGGTTCTTGCTTTTCCACTGCTTGTCCGCTGTTTGTTGTTGGGCTTCTGTAAATAACATCATAGAGTACGGTCTAGACCTGCTCTTTTATGAAAAGCGCTGTGAGATAACTGTTGTTGTGATTTGGTGCTATATAAATAAAATTGAATTGAATTGAATTGAATTGCTTTTTTTATTTATTTTGTCTTGTCTTTTTACCTTGGCATTATACAATTACAATTCCCCCCCACCACCACCATTTAGCAATTACAAGAGGCATAAACATTTAATAAATGGTTTATAACAAACTATAATGTAGTTGTAAGCACATATAAGTGTGTATTAATGTATGTGTGAACAACTTTAACTTCTCCCATAAGTGGAGGCTGAGGTATTAGCAGAAAATTAATGACAGTATAGTAAAACACAGTTGTAATAATGTAAAACATGTCTTCATAGCTGACAAACAATAAGCACTAAAATATGGTTAGCTACATACAACTTCATTATAGTGTGTTGTACATACTGCTTATGACATTTAAAGTGTAAACATTTTCTTACTTTCATACTTATTCATACTGTATTTTTATACTTTCAAATAAAAGGGGAACCAAATGAAATACACTAAAATGTATACTTTCTATGGAAAAATGAGACTCTAACAAGAGGTATATTGACAGATCTATCCCCTGCCTCCTGTGTGTGTTGTATGTATACAAACACTCCCATCAGTGGTAATCGGTTCGGGCAGCACGGTGTGTCGGTTATGGCTCTGTCTGCCTCCATCACACCTGTGACTTCCTGTAGCCAGAGGCTTCACCAGCTTTCATAACAGCCATCTGCAGCAGGACACTGGGCTATGTACTTCAGTCACACTACACTGCAGACATGCGGTGCTCAAGCTTGAAACTAGTCATCTTGGTGCCACTCAGCTCTTATTTGCATGAAGTGCAGTGATGTATGAAAGACAAAGAGGGTGTGATAAAGCTGGTACCCACAGTGGAGTTACAGTATATGTGCTCATGTGCGTTGGTCAGTATGCTGAAAGACATTCTAATCTTTAACAGGATCGGGAAAACACATGGCAGCATGCGGTCAAATGTCTGTGCCTCGAACGCAAATTAAATTTAACAGGGACTGTTGTGTTAAAAATGGTGCCAAGCAAACAGGAAGTAATAATGAGCAAAAATAATAATACTGCACATATATGTAAGAAAATTAGGAACTTAGTGAGAGGCACTTATTCCACTTGAATTTAGATAAGCTGATAGTTTAATATCTAACAGAATTGAGTAGAATACGCAGCATAAACATTATGGACTAGCATGATATATATGATACAATTACTGTCAGAGCCTTGACTGAAGCAGATGCAATTCTGAAGCCTTGCCCCGCTGTAGAAAGTAGTTAAATATTAATTCAGATAGTCATAAATTCATATATAAGTAAAGGTATTGACTCTAGAGACATGGATGGATGTAAAAACCAGCAATGCTGAAGGTTACATGTGTAAAAGGAACTTAAGAAATAGGATAAATATATTCTTTCCCTTTCTATATATGTGTGTGTGTATACATACATACATCCCACATAATTAAAGTAGTTAGTTTTTAGATTGCAACCAGGTATGTGCTCGTACGCGTGCTCGAACTGATGAGTGAGCAAATTCCGCTCATGAGCGTCATACAAAGTGCTGGAAACTCTAAACTCCCACTGCAACGATAGAGTAATATTTTTTTTCAGCTTGAGGTTGAACTAGTCAATGCCCATTATATGATGATGTTACATTGACTGCATTTAGCCAGCATGATACATCTGTGTTAGCTTGCGTGCCTTTTGCTTTTCAGTAACCAACGTTATTTGTAAATCTCATCTTGTCGTCAGGTCCCCGGCTCCTGGGTAGGGGATTCTGTGTGTGTCTCTCTCTCTTCCCTGGTTCCACTGTGTGCGTTTTTTGAAAGAGTGGAGTCAGGTGTGCAGGAGCCGGTTACCAGCCGCCAGTCATATACTGGCTCCTTGCCTCCACTCAGTGCCAGGTCGTAGACTCAAGTTTCCAGTCAGTCACATTCAAGCCATCTAGACTAAGACTAGTTATTGTGCCTGCAACCTTGTTAACTCTGTTCCCCTATGCCAAAGATCTCCCTGACTGGTCCGTCTCCTGCTACTGCTCCACTCCTGCCCACGCGCGCCCGTGACAGTGTTCTCCTTCCCCACGGCCCCCTGGACACCAGCCTAGTGCTGACCTGGACTCCTCTCCCAGAACCCAGCCTTGCGCATTTAGTATTTTGTAAATAAACCTTGTTTTGCTTCATGCAGCCCCCGTCTCTGAGCCTGAGCTCATGTCCTTATGTTGTCCTTACATATATATATATATATATATACATATATATATATATATATATACACACACACACACATACACACACACATAGAAGGTGGTCACGTAAGTTACAGCAACTGAGACAGTGGAGAAGCTGTGTACCTCAGTATTGGTAAAACAACAATAAATCTAAAAACGGTGGCAAATCTGTGCTAATGTAATGTTAGCTGGCTGCTCCTGCCTTGCATATATGCTAGTATAAACAAATCGCTCGACATTTGCTTTTTACCATTACATCCTTTCTTGCAGGCTAAAATCAACACTTTGACATAATACTGGTGGTACACAGGTTAGTAATATGCTGGTAGCTGGTGAAGTAATGTGGAAAGTTATACAACTGCACCAGATAACGTTAGCAACTGGTTGGCATTAGCCTGCGAGCTAACATTTTCTAACTTGAGCCAACTAACAATATATTCACATGCTTTGGTGTAATGTTAATTTACCTGTCCAATAGGATGAAAGCCAATTCTATGTCAGTTTTTATATCCAAAACAAAGCAGAGGTCTCTCAAGCCTTTCCAATGTTGACTGTGTTTTTGCCCAACGATCTGATTCTCGTTTGGCCTGAAGGGCTCCAGCAGATAAAACTTTGTTGTTGGTTTTTATCCTTACGTGAATCTTGTGTTGGAGTCTGTTTTGTGCTGGAAGCCATTAATTTTTTGGTTTTAGCAGACACCATCTAGTTAGCTGCGGTGCTGTTGCTGTGTGTACCGTACAGATTCTGAAAGTGAAAGGCTTGGAAGCGTGCATGCACGAAACAGCCAATGGATTTAATAGAAAATCCGACCCGGAGTCCTCACATAGAAATAGGCATACTGGTCGTCATGTCTAATAGAACAATGATTGTTTTTATGTGAGATTACAACCCTTTCACACACAGGCAATAAAAAAGTGATTAATTTCATTTAAAAAAACTACATGTAGCCCCTTTAACAACTCATATATTTGAAAAATGATATACAATTGTGCATTTCTGGCTAAAAATATTTAAAAATAAACAAAAAACATTACATCCCCCATCGGGATCCAGGAGAAACATTTATGCCTATTTGGTTGACCTGACCTGACAGGCTCGCAGCTGTCATTCCTCCTCATATGGCAAACAAACACCTCAGAAAGCACCGGAAGCACTTTGAGTTACATAATCATGTCTTCTTGACAACCGCCTTACTGTCCATTGATGTTACACCCATTTTTCAGACTCGTTGAGGGCCTGCCTTCATTCAAGACTTTAACATCTTAGTGAAAGTATACCTAAATTATACACCATAGACAAGATACACCATATGACATTTCAAAATTAGCTCTTATTGTATAGTGCTGTGGACAATTAGGTGCCACTAATGACAAGGAGTGTGAGAATATAGTTTAATTAAAGTATTCATTTGATGGTCACCAAGTCTTATAATGACATTTTCATTTGAAGTCCCTTTATGCTACACACAGTCAGGAATCAGGAATCAGGAAGAGCTTTATTGTATATAGGAATTTGCTTTGGTGATGAGGTGCTACACGTAGACAAACATACAGTTGACATAAATAATTGTAGAAATATATAAATATGGATTAGACAATGCAAGTTATTTAAGAATAATAAGAGAATAGAGAAAAATAATACAACAATTTGCAGAGGAAAGACGTGTTGCAACGGAAGAGTATTGTGTACATAAATTTAAATCGACAATATAAAAATATACAACAACACACATAAAATAGCGTGATATGAAATGAAATAATATTTACATGTGTAGAGACAGTTGTATTATTTTTAAAAGGGGGGAGTGTCAGTGAGGGATCCGGGTCTTGTTGATGGGGCTAGCTGCTGATGGGAAGAAGCTGCTTTTGTGGCGAGAGGTTTTGGTCCTGATTGTCCGCAGCCTCCTGCCAGAGGGGAGAGTCTGAAACAGTTTGTGTCCGGGGTGGGAGGAGTCAGCAACAATCTTCCCTGCTCGCCTCAGAGTCCTGGAGGCGTACAGGTCCTGAAGAGAAGGAAGATTGCAGCCAATCACCTTCTCTGCAGAGCGAATGATACGCTGCAGCCTACCCTTGTCCCTGGCAGTGGCAGTGGCAGCAGCGTACCAGATGGTGATGGAGGAGGTGAGGATGGACTCAATGATGGTGGTGTAGAAGTGCACCATCATTGTCTTTGGCAGTTTGAACTTCTTCAGCTGCTGCAGGAAGTACATCCTCTGCTGGGCCTTCTTGGTGAGGGAGGTGATGTTCAGCTACCACTTGAGGTCCTGGGAGATGATGGCACCCAGGAAACGGAAGGAGTCCACAGTGGCAACGGGGGAGTCACACAGGATGATGGGGGAGGGTGGGGCAGGGCTCTTTCTTAAGTCCACGACCATCTCCACTGTCTTCAATGCGTTGAGCTCCAGACTGTTCTGGCTGCACCAGGTGACCAGATGGTCGATCTCCCACCCGTAAGCAGACTCATCCCCACCAGAGATGAGTCCAATGTGGGTGGTTTCATCCGCAAACTTCAGTAGCTTGACGGACTGGTGATTGGAGGTGCAGCTGTTGGTATACAGGGAGTAGAGAAGAGGGGAAAGAATGCAGCCTTGAGGGGAACTGGTGCTGATGGTCCTAGAGTCAGAGACATCTGTTTTCCCATCTTCACGTGCTGCTTCCTGTCCGTCAGGAAGTCTGTGATCCACCTGCAGGTGGAGTCAGACACGCTCAGCTGGGAGAGCTTGTCCTGCATCATGGCCGGGATGATGGTGTTAAAAGCAGAGCTGATGTCCACAAACAGGATCCTGGCGTAGGTTCCTGGGGAGTCCAGGTGCTGAAGGATGTAGTGAAGGGCCATGTTTACTGCATCATCTACAGACCTGTTGGCTCTGTAGGCGAACTGCAGGGGGTCCAGGAGCGCTTAAAGGACATCATAACCACAGAGGTCAGGGCAACGGGTCTGAAGTCGTTTAGTCTTGTGGTCCTTGGGGACAGGGATAATGGTGGAGGCTTTGAAGCAGGCTGGCACATGGCATGTCTCCAGTGAGGTGTTGAAAATGTCTGTGAACACCGGAGACAACTCATCACAGTGCTTCAGGGTGGATGAGGAGACACAGTCCGGACCCACTGCTTTGCGGGGTATCTGCCTCCTGAATAGTCTGTTGACTTCCCTCTCTGTGATGGAGAGAGGAGGCGAGGGGGTGGAGCTGGCCAGCTCTGAGGAGTTGGGGGAGGAAGTGGTGGACTGGGGCTGAAGCTGAGCAGAGGAGTCACGGGGGATGGTGTCCGATTGACTCTCAAAGCGGCAGTAGAACTGGTTCAGCTCATTTGCCAGGCGAGAGTCGTTGATGGAGTGGAGGGCTTTGGGTTTATAGTTAGTGATCTGTCTGAACCCCTCCGGACAGAAGTGGTGTCGTTTGCAGAGAATTGGTTCTTTAGCCTCTCTGCGTACAGTCGTTTAGCTTCTCGCACCTCCTTGCTAAACCTGTACTTTAACACTCTGTACCCGGCCCTGTCACCACTCCTAAATGCCTCCACTTTTTCCAACCTTAGCTGTCTGAGTTTAGCTGTAAACCAGGGTTTGTCATGTAAAGTAAGTGCACCATAAAACGTAGTGGGAGTTATCGTGTGACCCATGATAGAAACTAATGTGTGCGTATCAGCTGTTCAATCAATCATACAGTTGATGGTCCTGTCACAAACTGCACACAATAACTCCCACTACGTTTTATGGTGAGCTTACTTCACCGTGGGGTGTGGGGGGTCTATTACTCTGTTGAAGTGTATGTAAAGACTTCTGATACCGTTGCCTCCGCCGATGCATTGGTAAAACGGCTGTCAGTAAAATGCATGTCACAGACTTTAGCCTATATAAGACGGTGGCAGGTGAAAGTGCGACGCATTTTCCTTCATCTGTCCTCCAACACCGCACGCACAAATGCCATAATGAAAATGAACAGCACACTAAACCAAGAGGAGGAAACTAAAAAATAAAATGAAGACCCTCTGTTAGCTAACTTTCTACAATAACTATGCTAGCTAACTACACCTGGCTAACTACAACTTAGTTAACTTAGCTAACTAAACTAGAAAGACAAACAGACTATTGGACACAGAGAGACACACCTATTGTAAGTTCTAAGTAAATTGCATGATAAATTGGTTAGTTTGATGCTCTGACTTAATGAGGCGTGACAGTTTTTTTAACAAGGCATGACAGTGCGCCTGCGCAAGCTTGGAGAATGATGTATGACTTATGGAATTACTATAGTCATGTGTCACCACCCCGTTTTAACAACTAAGCAACTTTTGCAACTTTGAGCACAAAATTTGTCTAAAAATATTTGGCAAACTATGTGGGTAATCAACATTGTAAGGAAATGAAAATATGAAAAATATTTTTACAATATTTGTTTTTGGATTTAAATAATTATATATAGGACAAAGTAATCTGGTTGTTTATATTGACTGATAATACTAAACTAGCTGGTGAAGATCTGACAGGGACAGGGAGTAAAGAAAATTACAAGGTACAAGATTGTTTATCATTATACAGCACAAGGCTGCAAAACGAAACAAAATTTGTAGTTCCTTAATGCTACACACACACAACATATAATTAAGTAGTTCTATATTAAAATATGGTAAAATATAAAATAAAATAAAACAATACAGGCTAACATACACCCCAAACATTCCACAGTGCATTTTTTGAATTTGCATCTGGGGTGAATGTAAACAGCAGCAACCAGATGATAATATGAAAGTTTCATTTTCACAATAAACAGTCTGATATTTGGGAAACAGAGTCCATCTTTACTGCGTTTGTGCACCAAGCATCATCGATGTAAAGAGTCCACCTCGACTAATCTTGCCAGAGTCTTGTGCTGACAGCTCAGAACATGGACCACCTGCACTTGTTTGTTTGCATATTGCAGTTTGCATTAACCTGACAATCAAATATGGTCAAATGGTTTAAAAGAAAAATGCGCAGACATTTTAAGAGAAGGGAATATACTTTTTATTTACAACCATATATCATGTTCAGAATCAGAATCAGTTTTTATTGCCAGGTATGTGTACACATACGAGGAATTTGACTCAGGATTGTACATTGCTCATGATGTGCTTACTTATACAATAATACCATAACACAATAATAAAATAATAATAAAATAAAATCAGACACAAACTACAGAATAGACAACACTAATATACACACTATGAACAAAACAATTTAGAAATATTGACAAATAGTGCAGTAATCAGAGTGCAAAGGATGCAAGAGTAAACTATTCTCATTATGTACATGTTGAAGGTGGATATGATATACAGATACACATACACATACATGCATACATGTACACATGTACACAGTCTGATGGAGCATAGTACAAAGGATGCTGGAAAAAATAAATACAACCTATGACCTTATGACCTGACGTAGATGTATTGGTATACAGTATATACAATATGACATAGTATGAACAGCACTGAAATAGAGAATGGTGAATAAATAAATAAGAAGTGGTAACCAGTAAACAGGTGGCTGATTAGAGGCAGAGTTAATGGGTTATTGCACAGGAATTGTTCCTGACAATGTGAGTCAGAAATCAGCTGTTCATCAGAGTGATGGCTTGTGGGAAGAAACTGCTTCTGTGCCTGTTGGTTTTGGCGTACAGTGCTCTGTAGCGCCTACCAGAGGGGAGGAGCTGGAACAGATTATGTCTAGGGTGAGATGGATCTGCAGTGATGTTTCCTGCCCGTTTCCTGACTATGGAAGTGTATAAGTCCTGAATGGAGGGCAGGTTAGCACCAATTATTTTTTCTGCAGTCCTGACTGTACGTTGTAGTCTGTCCCTGTCCTTTTTGGTGGCAGATCCAAACCAGACAGTGATGGACGTGCAGAGAACAGACTGGATCATGGCTGTGTGGAACTGGACCAGCAGCTCCTTAGGCAGGTTGAGCTTCCTGAGCTGACGCAGGAAGTACATCCTCTGCTGGGCCTTCTTGATGATCGTGTCAGTGTTGGGCTCCCACTTCAGGTCCTGGGATATAGTGGAACCCAGAAACCTGAAGGATTCCACAGCAGACACGGGGCTGTTGAGTATGGTGATGGGGGGCAGAGTGGGGGGGTCCTCCTGAAGTCCACAGTCATCTCCACAGTTTTGAGTGTGTTAAGCTCCAGGTTTTTCTGACTGCACCAGAGAGCCATCTGATCAACCTCTCGTCTGTAGACCGACTCATCCCGGATGAGGCTGATGACCGTTGTGTCGTCAGCGAACTTCAGGAGTTTGACAGATGGGTCCCCTGAGGTGCAGTCGTTGGTGTAGAGGGAGAAGAGCAGTGGGGAGAGCACACACCCGCGCCAGTGCTGATAGCCTGGGTGCCGGATGTGATGTTCCTCAGCCTCACCTGCTGACTCCTGTCAGTCAGGAAGTCTGTGATACCTACAGTAGAAACCATTCAGCTCGTCTGCCAGTCGTTGAATACCAGCAGTGTTGGGGGATGGTCTCTTGTAGTTTGTGAGTGTCCGTAGGCTTCTCCACAACGACGCAGGGTCGTTGGCTGCAAAGCTGTTATTTAGCTTTTCAGCATAGCACCTCTTTGCAGCTTTGACCTCTTTAGTCATTGTGTTCCTGGCCTGGTTATACAGGACTCTGATCACACTTCTGAAGGCCTCCTCCTTGGTCTGACGAAGCTGCCCGAGTTTCGCTGTGAACCAGGGTTTTTGGTTGTTGTATGTGCAGAAGGTTTTAGTCGGCACACATGTCCTCACAAAAACTGATGTAAGATGTCACAGTGTCAGTTAATTCGTCCAGGTCAGTGGCTGCAGCCTCAAAAACACTCCAGTCAGTACAGTCAAAGCAGGCCTGTAACTCCAACTTTGACTCGTTGGTCCATCTTTTCACAGTCTTGACAACAGGTTTAGCAGATTTCAGTTTTTGCCTGTGTGTCAGGATAAGATGAACCAGACAGTGATCATAGAGTCCCAAGGCTGTACGGGGAACAAAGTGATAGGTGTCCTTTAATTTTTGTAGCAGTGGTCCAGTGTGTTAGTGTCCCTGGTGGGACACTTAATATGCTGTCTGTATTTTGGAAGTTCATGACTGAGGTTTGCTCCCCAAGAACTATAAGCAGGGAGTCTGGATGTTTTTTCTCCACGTTAGTTATCTGGTCGGCCAGGTGTAGTTAACGCCTCCCTAACAGGCCTGAGGTGGAATGTAAACAGCGACCAGAACAAACGAGGAAAACTCCCGCGGGGAATAAAACGGTTTACAGTTTATAAATAATGTCTCTAGGTGAAGGCTGCATGATTTTTTCAACACTGTGACATCTGTGCACCAACCTTCATTTATATAGAAACAGAGTCCGCCTCCCCGTGTTTTTCCTGTGAGCTCCCTTTCGCGATCCACGCGGATGAGATTAAATAGGTGAAGTGCGCTGTCCGGGATGCGCACGGTGAGCCAAGATTCGGTAAAACAGAGGGCAGCAGATCTGCAGAAGTCCGAGTTAGTTCTGTTGAGGAGCAGCAGTTCATCCATTTTGTTGGCCAGAGAGCGGACATTCGCCAGGTGAATTGAAGGGAGCGCAGTGCGAAATCCCTGCTGTCTCAGCTTAACCAGCGCGCCTGCACGTTTTCCCCTGCGCCGTTTCCGAAGGATCCCAAACAGAGCTGCTGCTCCTCCAACTAGTAACTCCGGGAAAGTTCCAGGGTCAATAAAGAGCGGTGGAATAGTATGAGCAGCTGAAAGTCCAATGTTAAAGAGCTCTTCTCTGGTAAAAGTTCCCAGAGAGGGACGGCAGAAAACAGCATTAATTAACAAAAACACAAAAAGCACTATGGAGCGTAATCCCGGGGCTTGTTTCATATCAACATACACTCACCGGCCACTTGAACTTGACACATGAACTTTAATTAAAATATGTTTGTGTGTATAGAGGTGTAGAGAAGCCTTTTGTCAGGATTATGACATTCTTTTTTATTTTGCATGTTGCATGTTCAGTTTTTCTATTTGTTGCCTCAGGGCAACGTTGTGCGACAAACGCTACTTTTCAAGGAGGTCTTTGCTGACCATATGTTTGGATGTTATCACATATTATCAAATACAGAAGTTTACAAAATATGCTCTAAAAATTTACTTGTAAAATTTACTTGTAAATACTTGTATTTATTTATTTTATTTATTTATCAAATTTTACTTATTTAACACGTTTCCACAGAAAAATGGACATAAGATTGTTCTATTTAACTAAAGAGCAGGATTCAGCTGTTAGTTAAATCCCGCAGATTATAAGAAGCTAATAATGATGAAGATTTGTGGATTCTGAGAACATACAATTATCTTTCAAATTCATCAAGACCAATTTGTAATTGAAATGTGGTATTGTTCTGAAAGTGTGCTTTTAGAGACTCTTGTTTACAGTAACATCTTTTGATCCCTTTTCTTTTCTTGTTCTTTTTGTTTAGTGTTGCAGATGTTAAAGACAAAATAAAAAGAGGAGAGACTCACTGAACAACTTACTGAAGAGGTTGCAATCCAGTTGGCAAGCTATTTTGATTGGGATTCTGATGGTGCTTTTTTGTGGTTTGACCCGCATCCTCTTTAATCAGATCAATAAACAGCAGAATTACAGCAAATGGCAGAAGAGATGTTCACTGCAAGGACACCAAGTACTTGCAAATAGAAAACAATCAGCTGGAGCAACCTTTGAATTCCACTGATCAAAAGAAGAAGAAGCTGCTCATAAGTGCAACACTGTACAACTTACCTTGTTGACTGCTGAAAAAACACAGCTGAGCCTCTTCTTGAACAACACATCATGAGAAAAAAAACAGTTGAGCCTGCTCTTGAACAACACGTCGCAAGAAAAAAACAGAGCAAACAGTTGAGTTTGCTCTAGAAGAACACGTTGCAAGAAAAAGCAGTTGCAAGAAAAACACAGTGGAGCCTGTTCTTGAACAACACACTGCAAAAAACACAGTTGACCCTGCTGTTGAAGAACACCTTGCAAGAAAAAAACAGTTGCAAGAACAAAACAGCGGAGGCTGCTCTTGAACAGCATGGCGCTAGAAAAACAAAACGGAGTCTGCTCTTTAACAACAATGCAAGAAAAACACAGCAGAGCCTGTTCTTGAACAACACAGTGAAAGAAAAAAAAGTTTGCGCTTGAACAACATGTCGCAAAAAAAAAACCAGTACAGTTTGCTCTAGAATAACACGCTGCAACAAAAATATAGCTAAGCCTGCTCTTGAAGAACACGTTGCAAGAAAAAATCAGTTGATCCAGCACTTAAACTGCTCTTGAACAACACATCGCAAGAAAAAACAGTTGAGCTTACTCTAAATTAACACAAGCCAAGAACGTCACAAGAAAAACAACGTTGAGCCTGCTCTTGAATAATATGCCGCAAGAAAAACAAAGCTGAGCCTGCTCTTAAACAACACTGCAAGAAAAAAACACTTGAGCTTGCTCTCGAAGACCACGTGGCAACAAAAACACAGCTGAGCCTGCTCTTGAAGAACATGTTGCAAGTGTTATGACCCTGGGGTCATATTTTGTATGGTTTTATCTGTCGCCCTGTACTGTCAGCTGTCTCCTCCCTTAGAGTGTGTGTCTGTGTGTGTGAATGCAGGTAATGGAGAACAGGTGGGCACCCTGGATTGGTCCTGCAATGCTGATTGCTGCCTGGATGACAGCAGACCTCTTAAGCTCCATCTGACAGGAACTCTGTCCCTCTCTCTCTAAATTTTGTGAGTGAACCTGTGTAGTGAACACATTAGACTTTGAGTAACTTAACTTTGTACCTGATTATTGTCTTTGACAACCTTGTTTTGTTGACTTTTGTTGCCATTTTGTTTGCTATGTATCAATTTTCTTTGTTGTAGTTTTGTTGGTTCAATTACTTTAGTTTGCACCTCTCTTCTCCTGTTTTTGGTATTAGAAGCCTAGTTTAGAGCTTTCTTTTCTTTACTTTTTGTTTTTGGGTTAGGGAAGTTTTAGGTTTCTAGAGTGTTTTGGTTGTTGTTTTAGGCACCGCTCACCACCAAGATAATAAAAACTGCAGAATTTTATTTCCTTTGTGTCTGGCCTTGCTTGGAAATGGGAAGAGTGGGGAGCCACATCTTTGTAGTCCAGAATACCCCTAGACCTTAGGACGTAACACAAGAAAAACACAGCTGAGCCGCAAAAAAACCCAAAACTGTTAAGCTTGCTCTAGAAGAACAAGTTACAAGAAAAAGCACTGTTAACCCTCTTCTTGAACAACTGTTTCATTTTTTGTGTAAACAGAACTATATCACTGAGACCACAACTCCGTTTGTCCTGACTAGCAGATCGTTAACCATTAAGTATGCATGTTGTAAAAAAGTCAACCTGCAAGTTGATCTTTAAAGGTTTTAATGCACTGATTTTATGTCATGTGGTTCCCCTTCGAGGGAACTCGAACTGCGTCGGTTACGACACTATGGGAACGCCTCTAGGCGAAGCAGGTCTGAACGTGAATGAAATCACTCCAATCCTATTGGCCTGTTGCTAGAACGGTAAGGTGTGACGGAATAACCGGAGGAGTATAAAGCACACCTGTACACACTCATCATTAGCTTTTTTTTATTCAGCAGGCGCTCTGTATGTTGTTTGAAGAAAGCTCCAGTCCTACAAGCAGTATGTCTTACCTGAAGAAGAAGTCTACCAGCATGTCCGGCAACCAGATGTACAGAAGGTGTGTTTTTTCTTGCCCTCGGTACATCACGGATGGAGATTCTCATGAGATGTGTGTCTCATGTTTGGGGATGGAGCACGCACGGGCAGCTCTCGAGGGGGCTGCCTGCGCCCGTTGCGAAGCCCTTTCCGTGCGGGTACTGAGGTACAGCATGGCTCTCTTTTCCAAGG
>NC_060169.1:15674340-15696553 GCF_021292245.1 Micropterus dolomieu
GTAACCCGAGACGTTTTTCCATCAGATAAGTAACTTCATTCAGTTCTCTGGATTGAAACATCCATGTGTTGTGTGTGTTTCCTGCAGGACACAGCAGGCAGATCTTCAGTACAAACCTGCTAAGCCTCTCTAACAAACTTGAGAACCTTTGAAATATATAAACTTGAAATATTACATCAACTTTCAAAATACTTATTTCAAAATACTACAAATCTGTACAAATATTACAAATCCTCTTTGCTGCCACTTAAAATTAAAGTAAATTTTCTTCTGTCCCTATTTCACTGGTGGAATAAACCAACAGAGTATGAGATTAAGAGAAGCAGGTTTGTGCTTGATGTAATGTCCACATATTCATTTAAAAGCAGGTTAATAATGGGTTTATGTTAAAACCTTGGGATTGTCTTCTTTTAAATTATGTACAAATTAAGGGCATATCTCAGCCCAAAAGCTTCTTAGCTGCATCATCCAATAGCTTGCTATGTGTGTTAGCCTTTTAACTTTGGTAACTAGTGCTACATATGAGGATGAACAAAGCAACCGTCTTATAATTACTTATGTAAGTAATTCCATGGCTGTTTGTACTTCGTTTCAGTGGCATGCGTAACCTACCACATAGAGTCAAATTACCAGATAGGATTCACAACCGATTATTTTGAGGTTACTCTGATGATGGAGGTGATGCAAGAATAGCTCTCAACAAGATACAGTCCTGTGTACTAAAAAGTGACACAATTCCTTAAGTTTCCAATGTGTACTTCATCTAATGTATACAGTAGAAGAAAATCGGCAGATCAGCCATGACAACATATTCAATCCCAACATTGCCTTTGGCAATGGGATACATCTGTATTCCTTGAGCACTTAGAGATTTGGGGGTTTCTCTGCCTTCCTCACAGATTTGGTTGGCTCAGTCAAACTGGGTATCATCTGAGAATTTCACTAGTTTTCAGTGAGATTTAAGTCGGAGCTTTGGCATGGGTCTCAGCAGGGCTTTCATGCTCCTGGTCTGAAGCCAATCCAGTGTTGATATGTCCTCTGTGTTTGCGGTTACAGTGCTGTTAGAGTCGTGCATCGATCTAAAGTCTTTGGCAGTGCTGATTCTCACAAGCCTCCCCCATACAATTCTGCTGCCATCGACATGCTTCACAGGGAAAATTAGTTAGATGATGATGAGCTGTGCTCGGCTTTCGGCAAACTCTGCAACGATTTTGTCTCTTGCTCAATGAAATGCCTTTTAACTAATTCCAGGATTTTACATGCCTTTTTCAGGGGTTGCTTCTTTCTTTTAACATATAAAAGGTTTAGTTAATCTCTTTTTTCCCCATATCTAAATGATTAGGACAGCTGATGTCCCAACAGTCAAAATGCTGTATACACTTCCCTAGATTCCGACCTACTTGACAACAAACAAATTATGTTTGATAAAGGTTCACGTAATTCAACTCAGGCTGTTACAATTCCATTTTAGTCTACTTGTAAAAACAAAAACAAAAAATATAAAAAATATTTTAAATACTTTAATGTTCAGTTTATGTATCTAAATTAGGGATATTTATGTAGCCAATTATTGTGCATACTTAACCTATTGTAAGTGAGCACTAATTTGCAGAGAAGAGTGTTTACTGCATTGACATGTCCTACCTGTGAGTAAAAGTAATTGTTACGCAATTGTTTTATTTTGTACTGTGTTTTGTGATCTGTTGTGCAAATTTACTATCGCAGGCAAAATCTGACAATGTTAAACAAACTGAAGGTCATATTCATCCATCCATCCATCGTCAACCGCTTATCCTACATACAGGGTCGCGGGGGGATGGAGCCAATCCCAGCTGACATTGGGCGAAAGGCGGGGTATACCTTGGACAGGTCGCCAATCCATCGCAGGGCACTGAAGGTCATATTAAGGTCTAACAATGTTAATTGCTTTAACACTCACATAACTTGTAACATAATCTTATACATGTTTATTTTATTTTTTTAACATTCAGGTTTGATTAGTTTTGTGACCAATGACGACAATGAATGCCTTCTCAAGCCTATAATCTCTCTTTGAAGAATTTGCCATCTCATATTCCCGAAGAAAAAAAAAAATCAAAAAACACCACATATCACATTTTGCAATGTCATCTAAATAAGGTAAAAAGATAACCTGCACCAGTGTCTAAATGTCAAAACATATACGTGTAACAAATTTGGGCTCATAAAACCAAAACAGTTAGAGAAAGAGGAAAAAAGGGGGTGTCCCAGTGCCCTAGTGGTTAAGACATATACCAGATAACCACAACATCCCAGGCTGGATTCTGCCCGGTAACCCGTGTTGCACGCTTTCTCTCTGTTCATGTTTTCTGTCTGTATCTACAATGTTGACAATGATAAAAGAGAGAACATGAGTACTAAATTAGAACATCCAGTATTAACACTGTGACTACATAGGCAATGTTAGAATAACAGTACACAGGAGGCTATGAAGATGCATTCATCAGCAAGGACCATGCCACAACAATGTCATTTAAAGGTTTAATGAAGATTCTGGGAAAGGTGAGGGTGGTAGAAGGATGTCGTCTGATAGGCTGGTCTGGGAGGATGTATGGAAGACCGGGCAGAGGAAACTCCCTTTACGTGTTCCGTGTCAGAACATACCCCAGACGGTACGATAAGATTGAATAGGAAGAGATGGGGGGATGAGGGAAGAGAGGATGAGTGGATGTGTGTAGGGATGAATGGAGGGAGGGATGAGCAATCTGAGACAGATGGGGCAGGCTGAGTAGAACATGTATAGACAGGCTTGACAGGTGATTAGAGGTGTGGTTGAGGCGTGGCCCCGCTCCCAAACCTAAGTTAACAAATTAACTTTATTTCATTTTGTCACTAAATAGATAAAACAACCAACAGATAATAATCAACAATTGTAATAATCATGTAATCGTTAGCAGTCATTAGTCACGCCACAAGGCTGAGGATTTTGCAGTCTTTTTTTCTAGTTGTTTGAAGCGTTTTGCACGCTGCTAGTGCAACCTGGGCGTCTCACATTTTAGATAGCTTGGTCAAAAAAAAAAGCCTTCCTTGCTGGCCAGAAATGCCTAACATTCGCCTTTTCCAATTTTCTCTAATGTAACCATTAACTGTTTCATATCCTTCAAAACTTCACAGATAAGACAAGCAGGTTGAAGAGATCGTGTTGGTCTCTGGGAAATTGCTATCTTCTGAAATTTGATAAACTTAACATCGTCTCATCGATAATGATAGCAGTCATTATTTGCAGCCCTAGCAGAGTGATGTAGTTTTATTATTCAATGAGGAAAAAAGCCAACCCATGTAGATCAAACACCACTCAACTTCCTCCACTGGTCGTCTGCATTAGCATTAATTTGGTTACATATTCCATACAGGTATTATAACAGCAGAATGTGTATTTTGACTTCATTCATTGCCGTTTTTCCTTCTTTGTTTTTTCTCCCTCTGCAGTAAAAACAAGGACAAATTCCCTCCTCTTCACTGGCCTTGTATAACCAAGACATCTGCTCTCCACTGACAACATTTTATTAGTGTGTTGGTTAGTCACACAACATACAGAATGTGGTAATAAAACAATGCTTGGACTATTGACCTTGTCAAAACATGCGAATGCTACATACGATAGTAGATATTTGTGTAATGCTCATTCATGAGGATATGGCACCAGCGCTGACCTTCTCTTTCCCCCATTAGCTTTCAGATTGTATCAAAACTTGGCACAAATAGCATCTCAGGGACAGAGAAGATGGCTGGGGGTGGCTGCCTCCTAGCTATGATCGATGTCACAAGAGGAAACCGTACATCTAAATGGCCATCAGTTTTGAAGTTTTGCTTCTAGCTAGGCCTTACCTCCCCTCCCTGTGACACCACCCATACGGGACACAAGTCTACACAGCCTCAGGAGAGGAAGAAGGAGGCGCCCATCAGCTCACAGCTGATCCTCACAGTGCTGCTGCCTTCACAGACAATGTCTAATGACTGTCTATTCTTGGATTAGCAGCGGGTATTGTGATAGGCTACAAAGACATCCCAATGTGTTAATGAGTGAGAAAAACCCAACAATAAAAGCAACAGCCTCCACCAGTGGGATGATACCCAGATACCCTTAGCTAGTATCAACAGAGGGGAGTGACAGTTGAGCTGAGGGAAAGAACTTGAAGGGCTTTCTCTATGACTGCAGGGAACATAAAAAAAGTCATCTTAGTTCTTTCAAGGCTGAAAATCTCTTAAATCATCTAAACTCTGCTGTCTGCTGCTGCTACGGATGATTATAAAAATTTGTTGACTACACTCAGAAGTTTATCTTAAAATTAAAAACTGGTTCTTCCCACAGCGTAACTATTTATTCTTTTAACATTTTAGTACCTTAAAGCATATTTTGTGTCAAAAACAGTCCTGCTACAGCAGAAAATTATTCGCCTTAACACGTGCTGTTCTCCACATACAACAACAAAACTGAGTTTGCCAAAACCCAGGGACACCACACTGTGCAAGTACATTCAGATTCAAAACAAGTCCATTTTTCTAATCATGTCAGAGAACACATTGCATGCCACAGCCTATGAGTTTTTGTAACTTTAATACAATGAAAAAATGGCACGTTTCTTTGATTATTGCTTGAAGTTCTCCTGGTGAAGGAAAAAAAGAGGATGGTTTCAGACAGCCAACTTAACCCGACAAAATGCAAAATTTAGTAATGCATTTGTTTTGAAAGTCTTTTTTTGATAGACAATAAACAGATAATGTAAAGTTGGACTAAATAACCTCACGCTCTCATTCATGCAACATAACTCAGGGATTACCAAACAGGTTGTGAAAGGAAATTCAAAACAATTCTTCAAGTGCTTTATTTTATGGTCATCGGTTTGATTCCACTCGTGGATCTCCCACACTGGAACAAATTTTCAAACTTTTACACACAGAATACTGAATCAATGGCTACAAAGTCAGCTTGAGATGGCAGTAAAACAGAAAAAAGAAAATCAGAAATACATGAAATTATGTAATGGGACATCTGCAAATGGCACATGGCTCTCTTGTATGAAAGCATTTCAAGCAGCATTTTGGACAATTAATTACGTTAGTAGAAAGTTTCCAATTTGCACTTATGTCAAATCATAACTTTCACTAAGCATGGAAGTGAATCAGAAAAACATCAGGGCTTTATTTGGGAAATCAAGTGTATCTCTGTTGCCAGGGATGAAACTGACAGTACCTTCAAACAAGAGTACTTTTCAAAAACAGTCCTGCTACAGGAGAAAATAAATACCTTGATCCTAAACCCAAATAACATTTGAGCCGTTATTGTATTGGACTTTATTTTTGTGCAGCAACATCCTGAATATGAATAATACAATGTCAACATTTTAATGTACGTTTCTACTTCTGTATTAGAAAATTCCTCCAGGATAAGAAACAGTTTTTGCTATTTATTCTGTAAATCATCATGTCAGAATACTTTTTGAATATAGTGGAAAAAGAGTTTAAGCACTTTGGTGTCAATATGCACTTCAGATTCATTTACTGCTGTTACACTGTAACAAAGGATGGACGTCTGAAGTTACAAACAGACCTCAGTTTTTTAATGTGTAGATACATAAAAGACTTCTCATTATTGACTTGACCAGAATGTTAAAGTAAAGGTGAGACGCTGAGATTTGGTGCGTTCAGCACTTACACTTAACACAAATACCAAAATAAATGCGGTTTCAACAACAACCAGTTCAGACCTATCTTATCCCGGAAATCAAGATAGATAAACACCAATACTCAGCATTCGTCACAGTTCCGGAAAAGCAGAGGATCGTGTTGCCTAGCTGGAGGAGATGGAGGCTACAGGTGCTGTGTTAACATTTACCATCTCTTTCTGCATCCTCTACTTATGAGTCAATCCATCTGCTCCCCTGTGATCTGCTCCAACTGCCTCTGATACACAGCTGAAACCTTGTTCTCTGAAAAGAAAAAATATGTTTGTAGGGAATGAAATTTCCATAGATGAAAGATAAAAGTACAAGAGGAAAATTGTGCTGTAAGTCTTTGCGAAACACATGACTTGCAAGCAATTTTGACCACAACTGTCTCATTACCCACGCAGTTGCACTAGCGTTTGTCAAACACTACTGTGTGAGCTGGCTGATGCTAAAACTCTGGAGAGAAAACTTTTAAAACAACATTAAAGGATAATATTAAGGTCTTATTTACACAGCTTGAGCTATCATTTTATCACCAGTTATGATAACTCAAAGTAACTGCTGAGATCTGGGAACATGAAAACAACACTAAGTCAGATGGGGCAAAATGATTACAGTTTGTATAAAAGCCATCGGTTTAGCCGGATTATCTGAACCACATTATTTGAAGGCAAAACCAAGAGTGAGTTACCTTATTTTTAATTTATCTTTCAAATAAGTTTGGATGACCTGGAGATTTGTTTAAAATCTGCCTGACTGCTTTTCATCCCCTGTAATGTACTCACAGATTTCAGCAATTCGCTTGGTCAGTGCAATGTTATTTCCAATGATAGGAACAATGTTGTAATAAATCAGAACTATCCTTCAAAGGTGGGGTCAGCGATTTTAATCCAATACATGTCTTTTTGTCAAATTCGGCAAATATTTCCTCACAGTCCACTACCTGTCTGTTCTGTGAGTGCGCTAAAAAAAATTTTTTTTTTGTTTGTGCTCAGCCCTGGCTCTGTAAATAGGAAACAAAGTGGCCCGACCCCTGCCACACAACTCTACTCAAGCTGTTTTAGCCATGATTTGTGTGTCAGGTAATGTTAAATGAGTTGCCCACAGACATCCAGCTTACTTTCTCGTTTGCCAAGATATACTATTATTGTGATGTTGGCTATAATAGCTGCCTGGAGCTGGTGTGCTGGCTCTGGGACCGTTTCGTCCTCTCTGCATGTAAGCTTCACAGCAGCTGGAGCGACAGTTTTCTAACCCAAATACCCAGCTAATGCTAGTTACATTACATTCTGTGTCGTTGTCCACTCTATATCATGGTATTTGTCATGTTGTTGTTTTTCTCCAGAAACATTTACTCCACTTTTAATTATTAAAAAGGAACCAAATATCCGTAAACCTCCACCAAACTATTTGCCCAGGCTTGAGTCCTACTCACTTAAGAAGTTGTTCCAATTCTCGCTTTATCTTCGTCACTACAGGCGGACCCTGGTAGGTCAAAGCTGTGTAAAGCTGGACCAGTGATGCACCAGCACGGATCTTATCCATAGCATCCTGCCCGCTGGCCACACCGCCGATTCCAACAATTGTTACTTTACCTGCAAAAACATTACTAAGTATTAGGTATATTTTATATGCACTTTCTTGAAACTCAAGTTATTGGAAAAGGGCCAAAAATACTGGTGAGTAAATAACTACCTTTGGTGAGGTTGTACATCTCTCTGACAGTGCTAGTAGAGAGGTCTTTGAGAGGTTGGCCACTTAACCCACCAACCTCAGACTTATGCGGATCCTGAAGCGTGTCTGGCCTGGACACTGTGGTGTTAGACACCATCAAACCGTCCACTCCTAGCTGCAAACACAGAAACATAGACCAAGAAGAGGACAGGGATGAGTGACATATTTGCCTGCATTAACAAGAGCAAAACTCATGTAAGTAGGCAATTGTGAGTAAGGGCCATCTGACTTTCAGAGCAGTATGACAAAAACAGAGAGACAGAATGTAAAACCTGTAACAGTTTTCCCCCTGGTATTTTTCTTGTTAGATTAACATTCTGAAATGCGAGAATTACAAATCTATCTGAATTAAATCTCACCGTGCATTTCTATTTACCATATATGCAAAATACAGCTGAAATTAAACATATCAATATTATAGAGAATTAAAAAAAATCTCATGGAATAAAAATTTTATTTAGAATAATAAAATCTAAATGAAATGAAGAAAGGAAAGGACTGCAATGAACAACTTCCAACCTCAGTGACAACATCAGCAATATCTTGTTTGTCCTGGGCAGTGAGGTCAGGAGCAATCTTCACTAGGACTGGAAGTTTGGATTCTACCCGCAGGGCATCGCGCTCCTTCAGCACCTGAGCAGATTGTATGAGCATGTGAGTATATCAGGTGAGGGGGCAGAGGGTGCTACAACAACAGGAAACTAAGACAGAAATACAGTGTACTGTGCTGTAAGATCTAAAGCCTTCAGACTGGGAAGGATTAAAAATTCAGCCTTTAATTGGATGGATGATGAGCTCAACAGCAAAAACACAGAATAATTATTTTGTTTAATGAGCAATTTAACACCAAGTTTAAGCTTGAACACATCCCCTTTTCAAATTCAAAGGATTCTTTCAAACTCTGGCATGTACCTCGGGGTGGGGTTTGATAGGATTTCACAAATCTGAATCAAGTTCTGGACTTGCTTATCAATTCTGAATCCCTTCGAGTTCCTTATTGAATATGCTTAGGTAGTTTATTTGGTGGGGTATTGAGAAATATGTTCTGTTTTTAATTTCACTCAGTATTATACCTAAACTACGGAGAATTTACTGTGCTAAAAGCGTGTAGGGCTTTCATCACATATTTTCTCACTGCTCTCTGACGTTCATTAACCCCGTCCTGACTCATTTTCTCTTTGCTGCGAGGGAAAACAGGATTTGCTCCTTACTGGAGGTGGGCTGTGCTACAGTTGCAGAAGCCATAGAAGCTAAAGTAAAAACACAGTGGAAATAATATTAATTCATCTTTATCAATAAGTAAATATCAACTAAATAAATAAATTTTTCTGCACGCACAATGCAATCATAATGGCATTGGCAGATCCATTTAACAAAAAAGAAATCATGTTCAAAGCAAAACATTTCCTGAATTTGAGTCTGCCAGCCAGCTGGGCCCACCCAGGATTTCTTACTTCTAATTTGGTTACATAATTTTGTCAAGCTTGTAATGTTCTTTAAGATGCTATCGCTGGTCATTTTCTCTGTAAAGTCATTTAAGGCCTTTTTATAATTAGGATCTACTGTATATGACGACTTTTGTTCATTTGTAATTTTAAAATAGTTTAATTATTTGTGAGGGAAAAGGCCGAGCAATAAGGCCAGAAGATTTTTTATTGTGTTAAGATTTTTTCAATCTATTGATTTTATGAACATTCAGACAGTCCTACCGTGTGCAGGAGCTGGTGGAGCTCAGCCTTCCCCTGTAGATCCCGGAGACCTGGCGTATTTGGACTGCTGACATTGACCACCAGGTAGTCAGCCAGTGGGCCCAGCCCTCTCACCCCCTCCAAGTAATCTGCCCCCGCGTCCTGGGATAGCTTGTTCTTCCCCAGGTTGATGCCCAGGGGAAGGCCAGCTATAAACACAGACACACGCACGTATGCAAACAAACACACACACACACACACACACAGGTTAGTTCGGACAACCACAAACACAGGCTGTGTCATGCACATGACTCAACTGGGGCAGAGGCTGCTCATGCACTAAATGGGCTGTAAGCAGGTATGATCGGATGAAAAATAAGAGACAAGGACAGGTCAAGATCATTAAACAGAACAGAATAGTGTATTTAACCATATATGCATTTAGTAGTTGGCTTCCTTATTGGAATCTAAGTAGATTAGTAAATAATAAATGTACACCACAAAAAAATTTAGACAGATTTTTCTCACACTAATTATAGCGATAAAACTGAAAGCAACATTTTCTTTGAAAATAAAAAATAAATAACAGGGTGATGAGAACTCATCATATAAGGAGCCTGCTAACCTTTACGTTGCTGTGCGCCTCTGGCCTTCAGCCTTTCTTGTGCTTCTGCCAAACCACAGCTGTTGAATCCATATCTGGTGAGAAGTGCGAGCACACACACACAAAACGAACATTATATATATATATATATAAAAATAATAATAATAATGTCATGACATTATAATGGGATATACATATAAACTAATTAAGCAGATGAAGCACTGTCTCAAAAGTGTATTGTGGAAATACTGTACTGCTGTATTAATTACAGTATATCTTAACTTTAATTCACAGGTAAAGTGTCTGTTGCAATAACTCAAACACAAATTACCATAAATTACCCATTTCACTGTCTAAAATTTCAAAGTAAACCCATGAACTCTGATTCAGAGCTTAATTAACGTGAACCCTATAATAGCAAACCTTTAGGAAGCATAATCTTTTTGAATATATGGAGCGATGTGAAAAGGAACATTATACAGTAACACAGACTGTCTCCTGCTCTTTGTGAGACGTAACATAAAAGCAGGGTGTTAAGCTGCGGAACATGGTCATTCAAAAGATGAGGGGAAAAAAAGCCATGAATCGCTTCTGAATTCAGCATCTACATGATCCACCAAGCAACAGTTTCATGCAAATGTTCGCTTTTATGATGCTCAGGCTTTTATGATGCATTTACCCAAAACATTGGCGACTTAAATGCAACATACGATGGCAAAGAAGAAATTGGGCATGTGTTGAAATTAAACTTAAGTGGTACGATTATGTGAGATTAGATGTTGCAACATTTTATTATAACATTATTCATAAATGATTAAAACTAATTAATTCAATATGGAGGGGAAATCATTTTCTTATATGTTGCTTACAAGATGCTATTTGTGGTTTTACTAATAGAGAATACACTCAGTTACCAATTTATTAAAATACATATACAACAACCCTGCAAACATCTTCATGAAGGTGGGATTTATTGTAGTGTTTTTGTATTAATTAATTAGGCTTTTTTGTTTTAGTCGTGGGCCCCAGCTGACTACAAGGGCACACAAGCACCAAATGCAGCGTGGAACATGATCAGATGCTGTCCTCCATGCTGTGCATTATTATAATGAGTTGCTTTTCTGTTCTTGATTGCTCTTTGTTCTGTGGTTATTGAGACACTGTGTCAGCTACTTTGAGTTGATTTGTTACTGTAGTCTGGCTAAAGCTATATTGGTTGTTTGATAGTCCGAGACAGCAGCTATGGTGGTTTGAGTGCAGAGCAGGGCTGTTAGATTTGTTTTTATAGACTTGGCACTTCGACTGCTGTCCGTGGTGCTCATCAAAAGCTGCAGGGTTGCAATTGCGTGGTGTCGATGTGTGTCTGTACACCCGTGTGTACAGGAGTGTGCCTTTTGGGGCACAAGACAAATTTTTGCACCTTGGCCAATCACAATTATGTTACGTTGCTGAGAAACAGTGATATATTGTGGTTGTAAGCAGAAGCAGAAAGGCTATCAGTTAGAGCTGGCATATGTGGTAGTAGGATGATGTTGATAGTACGTATTAAACGTATCGCCCAGCCCTACATGTTGTTGTGTACAATCAGTTGAACATACTCCTTGCATTGTCTATTCTTTTCACAAAAGCTTATCAAAATCTTACCTGTTAATAATTGCATGATCCGCAGTGAGTCGAAACACACGTGGTTTGGGGTTCCCCTCCTGAGGCTTGGGAGTGATAGTGCCCACTTCAACAAAGCCGAAACCCACCTTGTACAACCCGTCTATGGCCTCTCCATGCTTGTCAAAGCCTGCCGCAATTCCAATAGGGTTTCTGAACTTTAATCCCAGGACATTCACTTCCTGTAGAAACATAAAAACAAGTCTTACAGTGACTCAGATCATTCTGATGTTAACAGGAAATGTCACAGGAGCAGAAAGTAAAGTGACATGTGTACCAATGATGCAGGGTCCTTGTAGCGGTTCAAAGGAACCAGACCCAGACCTATCATCTTCACTGCCAACACATGTGCCGTCTCTGCCCCCACAATCTTCTGCAGAAGGGGCATCAGCTGATTGGCATAGAAACGCTCATCTCCAACCGCAGTGAGGTAGGAGACAAACAGAAGGCTACCTGAGCTGATGACCTTCAGTGCGTCCTTAAGCTGCTTCTGTTGACAGGAGCGTGAAAATGATACATAAAACTGTTAAAAGGGACTCAGACATTTGTTACTGTGAACAGCCCTAATAGTTCAATAAAAGAATTCATAATTGCGTCAATCCAATTCCCACATTTAAGTATGAAAAGAGTTTGTATACAGTGTTTTGCTAAATGATCAGGTTAATATCTAAAGAGGATGTGGGGTAGGGTACGGGGGGAAGAAACCGCATGGCCATCCCACATGACATCAAGCATGCTAAAACACCAGAAAGATTTCAATGGGACACCGATGGAACTGAGCCACTTTTAATGAAATTAATGAAAGATATCTGCTGCGGAAAAGCTCTATTGGAGGGACGTCGTTGGTGTCTGTTGTTTTTCTAGTCAATGAGCATTAACTAATTTTTCTGGCCACCTTGGGGCAGCGGAAACAAGACATATCATCACAAGTTCATATAGCGAACTTGTTACCCAACAGTGGCATAATTACCCATCAAGCAGTTACAGACCAACATTGTCATTTATATGGAGTCATGCTTCTGGTCACCAGATGTCTGTAAGTCCAATAATCTCTTTAAGCTCCGTTTTCGGTCTCTACTAACTCCTGAGAGAAATATCTGGCTCTAATATTGATTATAGCCACTTTGAAGATTATCTGACGCTGGTTATGTTACTTGACGAGTTAACTAGAGGCAGAAGATGCTGTCAGACTCACAAGCAGTATGCTACATTCATCATTCAACCAATACAGGTGTATTGATCAGGTTATAATTACACCAATTATAAAAATAAAAGTGATTAAAAGACCTTTCTGGCATTACTACAGTATGGTAGATTTGTTGCACCTGTCACTTGGTATTAAAAGGGACAAGTTACAACTTTACAGTTATTGTAAAGAGTGCATGAAGTTCGCTTATCTCCGCACAGCGCCACACAACTTAACTGACTTAAGGGCAGAATCAACTTAAAAGACAACATTCACCGCCTTAGGAAGTTGGTATGACAAATGTCTTAGTCTCTGTCCATCTACTATTAGGTGGACAGAAATTTACTTTCCTATTATCTCTGTTTTGGTCTTGAGGATACTACCTGGCTCTTCACAAGATGGTCCCAAACTTTGTCTGTGCCGTGGTACTGGTTGTACAGTGGGTTTATATAAACTTTCTGCTGTGGCACGGTTGCGGCTTAGAAAACAAAAACAATTTTCCAAAAGAAATCCACGATCTTCAACAATTTGCACACAATCAGCCAGGTTATAGATAGCTGATGTGATTCATACAAAGACTAAGTACGATGTAAAATCAGTGTTTGTTGTTAAGATTTAAGGCAGTCGCATCTGAGTTCATTTTAGGCTTAACCATGTGGATGCCATAAAACAAATCAGATATTAAGGAAAAGCCAGACAAGGAGCAACAATATAAAACCTGCTAGCAGTGGTGGAAGTAGTACTCCAAACCTTTACTTAAGTTCAAGTAACAATGCCACAGTGTAAAAATACTCGGGTACAAATAAAAGTAAATGTAAAAAGTACTCACAATGCAAAATGGCCCCTTTTTAAGTGCCAATTATGGAGCCTTAAAGGTCCAGAGAGATGTTTTTTTTTATCTTATGCACGTTGTATTAAAATCTGTACACACAAATTATTACTTTGTGCAGCAAGATAAAAAATATATGTGTGACTTAAGGGGATCTCATGTTTATCTTTTTTACTCTTATAAGTACATGATGACCTCAGGGAAAACCCAGCATAGCGATCAGACACATACTGTAAGTAAAAAAACCTGTGAGGGTCTGTGGTCATATTTAATAGGAAATAATAACTGATCCCTCCTCACCTTATCATCCCATTGTCATCAATAACCAAACAGTTAAAATGGCTGAGCAACACACTTGTGACATGCAAAAACACAAAGAAAAACAAATTCATCCGCAAGCTTATAGGACTCTATCCATCTCCTTCTACAGAGTATTATTCAACCCATCCTATTGTTCTGCTTCTTTAACATGTTATCTGTTACTCATCGGGCCAAACTCAAAGTACAAGGATTTATTTACATCATTTTACAACAAAGGGTTGTATAACAAGATAAAGTTGTAGCTGTCTTTATGCTACTCACAAAAACATCATATACAAAAATGATATACAGTAGATGGGTGACTATAATATGTTTACATGGTGCAGTACTGAAGATGAACTGAGGAGTCTCACAGCCTGAGGGAAGAAGCTGCTCTGAAGTCTGGTGGTATGACAGCGGATACTTCTGTATCTCTGGCCAGACGGCAGCAGGGTGAACAGATATTGCTGATGCTCGGTAGATGAGTACCAATGATCTCTGAGTGGTTTTTAATAGCCCATGGCAAAGTCCTCCTGCACATCCCAAGCCAGTTTGTGACAACAACCAACACAGCCGCCAGGATAATTGGTTTCCCCACATCCAACCTCACAGAACTGAACGATAAGGCTGCACTGCACGCCTTGCAACCTCAGTAATACAGGACATCACACACCCACTCAATCACCATCTTACTCTAGTGGAGGAACAGAGCACTGAGCTCCAGAAGGGCTCCCTTTGGGAAAAGTCTAATCCCCACAGCCATAGCCGCCTTAAATAATTGGCCTCACTGAACTGGCCTGTGTGTACTGTTGTCTTTGTATCTTGTTACTGTGTGCTGTCTTATGTGTACAGTGCTGTGAAATTTGAAATGTTGAGAAGTCTAATAACTTGACGGTAAGTTTTCTATGTAAAAATCAAAGTAGCTAACGTTAGTAACTGTAGCAGTTAAAGAAAAGGGAGTAAAGTAAAAAGTACATTAACAGTACATGCACATTTCCCCATGAAATATAGTGCAGTAGGTATAAAATCGCATAAATTGGATTTACTTAAGTAGAGTACAAAAACCTCAGAATTGTAACGTAACAGTAATTAAGTAAATTTACTTGGTTACTTTCCACCACTGCCTGCTATTAGCTGAATGAAAACAGTTTATGGAAACTGATTTTCTCTCAGTAATAAATCAGCTGTCGTCCTGATATCTGATTAGAGGTAACCTCCTTTGGAGGGGACTATAACGTTAGTCTGTGTGTTATAGCTGAAAACTAAGCATCCCAAAAACATGAACCTTAATATTTAGGCAATTTTCTTCCAATAACCACCCTAGTTTAATCAAAGGGAAAGCAAATAATAGCAAAGACACCACCACTACATGTGTTTCTGTGGTGATATGCAAGGACGCTGCAACGCTAACCTGGAGTGTTTCCTGCTCTAACGCTACTTTTAGGCGGATCAACCGAGCTAGCAATCGGGAACACAACATAAAGTTTCGTGGCGACGTTTCGATTTAATTGATTCTGCCAAAAACAAAAAACATTCGTCTCTTAATTTACCTTCACATGTCCCGCCATGGACGCGGTCCTGTCATTGCGTTAAGGGCACTGAATGCATTTCCTCACGTTACACAAACCACACGTGGACACAGCTTCCTCAACATCCTCTCGCGATATCTCTACCACGGGGAGGTGGAGGAGATCCAGGGATGTTTACCATCAAATTAAATTAAATTAAGGCACTTCTCAAGAGCGTGGACATTCAGGATGATTTGACTTAAGAAAAAGATACTTATTTTTAAGAATGTATTATTATCATGCATGCATGATAATAATGTAGGCAACGTTTTACATGTTAAAAGCAAAGTGAAAGTTGAAACCTGTCCTTGGTCAGCAGCAGATGGAAGGATCAGCTTGTGTGACCTTCACTGATGCCAAGTGACTCCTTGACTTTGCATCTTGTTTGAGTGTCTGCAGTGATTTTCCTAATTTATTGAGAACATATGCAGAGTTTTTCTGGGGAAAGCTCCCTAATTTCCATGTGAGTGACAGAAGTTATCTTGCTCAGTTGCTGTTCTTGCCGCAGTTTCTGCAGCACTATGTGCTTTAACTCTGTGCATTATAGTAACTATGGGCATGTTACTCCAAATTGCTGTCTTTTTGTGGATTTCAGTTGGATTTCTATCTTTCCCGGAAAAGTCTGAGGCCTGTCCAGGCAACAACTCCCCTGCGTTGTGTGAATTTGTTTTCAAAAATGTCTGTTATGAGTTTGTTGGGGGATCCAAAACCTGGTCCCAAGCTGAGAGCAGCTGTGAAAAGCAAGGAGGGGAACTCCTGAAGGCGATGACCATCCCAATCAAAATCTTCCTGAAGAACATCACCGGAGGGAGAAACACCAGCAACTTCACCTGGTGGCTGGGAAAGGGGGTCCAAGGGCTGTACCAGGGACCCGCCATAAGTGAGTAAAATGCGCACACACAGCATTTCTTTTGTTTATGTATTTTTATTTTTGTAATTTATTGTGCTTTTGGCTTGATCCTTAAAATCAGGCAGTGTCTATTTAAGACCCTCCGTCAAAGGTTTACATGCAGAGCGGCGAGGCTTTGTGACCAAAGGATATTCAACATTTTAAAGAGAAAAGGGCACACATTAGAAATTATTTCACAGTACAACAAAATTCAACTCACTTTGCATGCATTGACTAAGGCTGGGTTTCAACTGAAATCTTTTATTGAAGGTACCAACACAATCTGAATATCAATATTTTTTGGACTCTGTGTGTGTGTGTGAGTGTGTGTGTGAGTGTATGGTATCAAGTCAAATCAGAAGATATTTTCTCAAACAACAATTAAACAATAAACAATACAAAGTCAGTACTTGACATATTTAGAAATTAGTAAAATAAATTAGATGTATTTACCATAACGTACTAATTGCGGCATGAAATTACTGTAAAAAATATTTAGATCATAGGCAACCTCCTTCAATAAAAGTTTCATCTGATTCTGTTCAAAGCTGTTGAGATTGGCTTGAGTTGAGGCACTTTTGACTGAAAGATATTGTTTACCCCCTCCTTGACATTTTGTGAGTTGTCAAGTTTTTGTTTTTATGTCACTGAAGCACTCACACCTTTAAAGCTGTCTGTATAAGTTTTCACTTGTTATCTTTTGACATGTGTGTTTGTTCATTTCTGGAGCCATCAACCGAAAATTAATGGACAACAATGTTGATAATTGATACATTTGGTATAAATATAAAAGTAAAACTAACTAAAAATAACTATATTTTGGTTTTGGATTGTTAATTAGACAAAACAAGCAATATGAATACTTCACACTGGGCTCTGTGAACTTGATGTATTTGACACTTTAATTAGTCTGAAAAATATCGGACAGATTAATTAATAGTGGCAGCCCTAATGGTTTTTGTCTTCACTGGCTTTTCCTAATGGTGTGTCTGTGTGTGTTCTTTCTAAAGCAGAAAATGTTGACATCTCAAAGGACAACTGCACATACATGAAGCTGAATCCTCTTCATCTCATCACATCTGACTGCAACCAGAGACGAGGCTTCCTCTGCACCCACAGTATGCAACAACAGCTTCCTAATTACTGCTTAAACTCCATTCATTCTTCCTTTAAGTGTTCTTTCTTTCCTTTCTGTCTTGCTGATTTCTTTTTTTAAATGAATATGCATTTTATTTGCAACATGTCATTGTTAAAAGTGTCCTTCTTGTTTTTAAAGATTTGTGGTCATCATCCAACACAAAGGTAAGAGTCACATTTCAGAGTCAGTAAGAAGCCATGTAAACACCCACTGAATTTGTTAGTTTTGTTCATGTTTTCTTTGCAGAAGACAATGGCATCCAGTCATGCAGCCAGATCCCGTAAGTTAGATTGAAACATTATGTGTCGCATTATTTCAATCAACCAAGAAAGTCATTCAACTGAATTTGTGTATTTGCCTCTCTTTCTTTCTCTTCCTCTCAAACACACACACACACACACACACACACACACACACAAACTCTGATTTCAGGGCTCAAAAGGGATTCAACTGACATGGGCTCGTATGTTAGAAATATTGTCGCCCTTCTCCAGGTGAGAGATTTATTTTACACACAGAGTGACCCGTGAATCATGAAGCTCACTGAATGGTACAGTGATTGGCCTTTTGTTAATTATACCTCAAAGTTCACAAGTGCTGTTTTTTTTGAGACAGGCAGCGGATAAAGAACTGCTGCGAATGGAGACAACAGAAGGGGAGCCGACTGCTAAAAGCAGGGTGGGTACCTTCACTTTGGAGAGCCTGTGGAAAGTATTCCATTTTGGTAATTGTCACGGCACATTAAATGCTGTCTGTTTTTCCCTTTTACAGGACAACTTCATTAGGTATTTATTGGGAGGCACTAAAGCTCTGACACCACAATTTGCTATCCAAAACAGCAACATTATCAGTCACATCATCAACTGTAGCACTGCCATTAACATTCTCTCAGTGAGAAAATGTGACATCCAGACTAACCCAAACCCTACTGTAAGTTCAAAGGAATGTGTGACTGACAGCTTTAAGCAATCATACACATTATGGCTATCATAGTCAGGTGATGGTGCATTCTTTTTTCCCTCTCTAGAATTTGTTTGAGGACATCTTTGAGATCTTTAGGACAATCTCCTTGCTATTGGGTCGCGCTAATGGTACACAGCAGTTTATCATCAGGTACCCATCAGGCACCATCTATCAAAACAGGTCAGTATAAGACTTTCACTTTCTTCTGTTGCTACTTTTCTTTAATTTTAACCATATAAATGTGGCAAAAATTTTAAAACAGTTATGCAATGTGTTCTAACCCCCCCCCCCCCCCCCCCCCCCCCCCCCCCCCCCCACTCCCCCAGTTCTAAACCTGCTGAAATCAGCAATGTAGTGCTCGGGTCAGAGAAAGATGGGACGTTCATCAGACTCCCCTCATATTCAGCACTGCAGTCTCAGCTTGGAGAGTATAGTGCAATCATCTCTCAGGTCAGTGTGTCCCATCATCATGTGTGTGTTTTTGCATCTTTGTTGCAGACTTTTTAACAGAGCTTTTCTAATTCTTAGATGTCTACATTCTTGGTGAATCCCCATCCGTCAGACAACATTTCAGGAATTGTTTGCAGCCTTATACTTAGTGATGGAGTCTCAGATATAAAGCTGGCAAACCTGACAGAAATGATAGAGGTACAGCCAACCTGAGAATTGGGTATTGTATTTGTATCACTGTGCGCACCCTTCCCAGATCGACAGTGGAGTTAGCAGTGAGAAGGACCACAAAAAAGGAGAGCTAACCCATCCAAAATGGGGAGAAAAGGTGGTGACTACAACTGAGAAGAAAACGAAGAGGCTTTTTATTGTTGTGTCTTGCAAATAAATATGCCAACAAGTCCAACAATTACCTATTTGTAAAGTACACACCATGAGCATGTGTCTGAGAATTAATCTGTTGCTTGTTAATTAGGTGATGGTGCATGTTACTGTAGGAATATACATCTGATTTGTATGTTATTATTATGATGATATATATAGAAGTCATCTGATTTGTTAATGTGACGATGTTTATATAAAACTTTAATAAAATACAAATACTTTTATATTGTAAAACTTACATAATCAAAAAGTTTAACCTTCATATCTACCACAAGATTATGTTATATTACTGATAAAGTAAATGCAATTTTAAGATATAAAATATATCAAGGGCAAGACTCATTAAATAGTCCGTCTCCTCATCTTTTCCACATTTTTGAGCAAAAAATTTAATCTAACAACTTTATTGGCAAGGGGAAAAATACCACACATTAATTTTGCAATTATGTCCATAAGTTTGATTTTAATAGTAGTAATACATTGCTTTCTCTTGTTTCTCCAGATCTATTTGCCTCAGCCAAATGCGTCCACACCGCTGAACACTACTGTTGTGTTGGAGAAAGACACAAAAGCGATAACCATCTTCGAAGTCTCAGACCCTAATGTGACCATCTTCTTCAGCGTGATGCCCAGTGCCAATGTGTCTTTAGTTCTAGTGCTGTCTAAAGGGTCACCTAATGGTTCATATTCAGGCCGCAGAACCACGAATACCACCTTGACACAAATAGGTAACTGCCGCTGCAAGCAGGCATTGACATATTACTTCATAGCCTTACCTCTGATTTCTGTTGTTTTTAGTCATCTAATGTAACAGTGTGTAGAAATAGGATCACTGTTGCCCAGGTAAGCATAATAACAACACAAAATAGAACCAAACGAATTTAGCATTATTTGTTTTACTTGTGTTATAATACATCTAAAAATATAAAATCAGATGGAAAAAGGGTTTCATTTGTTTTATTTTAATTGATTTTAGATTATGAACTTATGTTAGTTGATTTTTGCAACAGGAGACTATCGCTATATGATAACCCCAGAGATGTTACAGCAGACCCCTGGTGTCTGGTATGTTAACATCACACTCAATTCCACCTGGAAGCCGGGCCTGACACTGATCATCACTTCTTTTATGAGCAAGTGCTTGTACTGGAACAAAGACAGGGAAACATGGAGCACTGATGGCTGCAAGGTGAGTTTCCAACTGGATTAATTTGGCTGTATTGTTTTGACTCTGCATGTACAGTTCTAGTAGCAGTGGTGGATGAAATCCACAAATCCTGTACTTGAGTAAAAGTAAAGATACCCTTGCTCCATTAAAAGTGAAGTCTAATAGTTAAAAATACTAAAGTATCAAAAGTAACTTTTTACTTTTGATACTTTTAGTATTTTTAACTATTAGACTATTAGACTTATTATATCTACTTAGACTAGTAGATAAAATAAAGTAGTATGGTTATGTTTGTCAGAGGTTCCTGACATGACAAACAGAATTTAAAAATACACTAGCCAAAAATGTCCTGCAGTGAAAATGTTACTAAAGTCAGTATAATTGGGAAAATGTACTATAAGTATTAAAAGTAAAAGTTCTTATTGCAAAAAGAATACTGTCCTGTGACTGTTATACTATTATGTATTAGATTATTATTATTATTACTCCAGTGCATTAATGTAAACGCAGGACTTTACTGTTGTAATTGTTGAGGGGGAGCTTAACAATTAACTATTTGTTTCGGAGGGCAAATAATGATTATTTTTCTTATGGATTAATTAATTTAAAAATAGGGAGAAATGCCATCATAATTACCCAGAGCCCAAAGTGACACATTTAGAATGCTTGCTTTATCTAACCAAAATTACAAAGATCAAAATTATTACAAACTAATTAAAATAATTTAAAAGGAAAAACAGCAAATCTTCACATTAGTGAAGGTGGAACCATGAAATGTTTTTTTACCCGAAAAATTTCTCTAACATTTAAACTTTTTGGCAGTTAATGTCAGTGTCAATCTAATAATCGTGTCAGCTGTTCTTAAATTTTTGGTAGTTTATAACAAAATATGAAAAGTACAAGTAACTAAAGCAGTCAAATAAATGTAGTAAATTGAAAAGTGCTGTATCTCCTGCTAAGATGTGTTAGAATAGAAGTAGAAAGTGATATGAAAAGAAAAAACTCAAGGAAAGCACAAGTACCTCAAATTTGTAATTAAGTACAGAGTAAATGTACTTAATTACTGTTTAGTAGTTGTTGTATATCAGACAGTGATGTGCTGTCTTTGTCTCAGGTGGGAGAGAAAAGCACTCCAGAGCAAACACAGTGTCTTTGTAACCACCTGACTCTCTTTGGGAGCTCCTTCTTTGTGATGCCGAACAAAGTGGACCTATCTCGAACAGCAGAGTTGTTTGCCACTGTGTCTCAGAACTATGTGGTGCTGGCACTGCTGTGCGCTTTCTTCGGCCTCTACCTGGTCACTCTGCTGTGGGCCTGCTATGCTGACCGCAGGTCACACTCTAAGGTAAGTCTTTCCAGACTATTATGAAACAGGGCCGATATTTATCAAGCTTCTCAAAGTGCCATATTCGTCTTAAGTGCTGAGAATTCATGAGATGTACTCCTGCTTTCAAACTTCAGAATAAAAGCAAGTTTCTGCAAATTTCTAAAAGCTAATAAACAAACTTACTCTCCCAGTTATTTAAGACAGCTCCAGAGGTCTCTCAAGTGGTTAGGAGTTGCCAGTAGGGGCTTGTGATGGCACTGTGGAGACAGAGACATGCGCGAATATTTCAGGAGAAGAAGAATGTTTCTAAATTATTTGACGACGCGCACTTGATCAGTTGGGGTCACACAGTGCAGGCATAACCTTTGTCAGCGAGTTGGTGAGGGACGTCAACTCACCACTGACTTTACACTTTCCAACCCCCCCCCCCCCCCCATGTTTTCATCTAAACTGAAGGTTGTGATGACACTTTGTTTATTTGTCACAGGAAAAATGCATCAATGCTGATGATTTTGGCCCGTGACAATCAGCCGAATTGTCATGGAAACAATTATGCCACTTTCAGCTCCAGACACTGTCACACGTTTCATCAACTTTCCAACCCCCCCCCCCCCG
>NC_060169.1:15696573-15703400 GCF_021292245.1 Micropterus dolomieu
TCCCCCCCCCCCCCCCCCCCCCGTGATCCGACAAAGAGAGAGAGATAGAGAGGAGGTGCTGCACAAATATACACTCACCTAAAGGATTATTAGGATTTCTCATTTCAATTTCTCATTAATGCAATTATCTAATCAACCAATCACATGGCAGTTGCTTCAATGCATTTTAGGGGTGTGGTCCTTCAATAAGTATTACTTATAGTAATTCAATGTGAATTTATCTGAGGATATTCTTAAATAAGGAAATCCATTCAGTGATCTGTCCTTGCCTACATTGTCATCCAAAATCCTGCTTGCAGCACAGCAAAGTGTCCTGAATCAGCTCTAAGACAGACACTTAAGATTTAGTCCTACACTTCACTCAAAGTAGGACTGATGCTTGATAAGTTATAAGTACTCTTAAATCAATTCTTAGCAGTGTAATTCTGATAATCTTGGTAAAAGGGCCCAATTCTTTTTGTATGTGTTTTCACCAGGTAGGAATTCAGCTACCTGAAACTCATCAGGCCACATTAGAAAAATGTTCTTAATTATGAAGTATTTCTAAGCATTCCTGTTATGTCCTTTGTTTTAATGGTGGATATTTTGTTTGGAAACTAAACTGTTCATATTCATTCCAGTGCCCGAATAAAGCAATTCCTGCCAGTACATTTATATTTATGCCCCACAATGTTTTATGTTGAACTATCAGAGGAAGGTGACTCTGCTGGAAGACAATCACCCGGGCGCTGGGTACAACTATCTGATCAGTGTCCATACTGGCCATCGCAAGAATTCTGGGACTACTGCCAATGTAAGAATATTCTTTCATTAACAGAATGTATTTTTTTTTTTTTATATTTCTAAAAGGTAATAACTCATAGAATAATAATTTTAAATCGGGGAACATACACCTTGGCTTAAAGAACCATACTGTATGTTTAAGCTTGTTTGCAACAAATTGTGTATTCTTCAGATCAACGCTTGTTTTTCCTAATATTCAGACAAGTTACAATGTAGGTGATGCTAAACATTTATGATGTTTTAAAGCACTGACTGTTTGCTCAAGGAAAGCAGTATGTTCTCAGAAAATCTAATCCAGAAGCCAGCAAGCACACATAGCCATTATAAAAAGGGAAATGTAAATTTGGTAGAATTACTAAAGCATAGGTTCGCAATTTTATACACAATTTGTAGTTAATGAGCTAAACTATGCACAAACACACAATCTTGATTCAGGACACTGATGTGAGAGACTAGTGCTGTTGCATAAATATGATGTGCGGTCCTGTAGGTGACAGTGAAGCTGACTGGCATAGAGGGAGAGAGCAACACACACAACCTCACAGATCCTGACAAGCCTGTGTTTGAGAGAGGCGCTGTCGATATGTTCCTTTTGGCCACTCCCTTCCCACTGGGCGAAGTGCGAAACATCAGGCTGCAGCACGACAACTCTGGAGGTCACCCATCATGGTACTAGAGGCTGAGACTGAGCTTATTACATACATACCTACTACTACATACATAGAAATTAATCCAGATCTGGACACAGCGGTTGCCATGAAATATCCAGAAATGCCAATTTCCCTAAATTATGAATGGCAGCTATCTGAAAAGGTCATAATTTGTTTTGAAACCGTTATTGATAAAGTTTAATTAATAATGCAGATAATTTAAGTTTATTTGCAGCTTTATGTCATATTACGGTTGTACCTTGATGTGACACTTATATAGTTGTTGATTCAGTTCAACACTGAAAATGTGGATAATTTGTGGGTGTCAGTGTAAACCTGTAAACAGGGTTGTTAGAGTTGTGTACAGGTAGTGTTTATGGCCTCTCTGCAGGCTTCTTCACAGTGACACTTTAAAATGTCAAATCTGCCACTCATTTGGCACTACCTAATTACTTCTCTTATATACTGTGAGCATGATATATACATGCATACACACACACTTTGGGGGAGAATATATCTGAGCTATGGTATCATATTGAAATAAGATTGGTCATAAAGGATTCCACAAATTGCTGTGGGCAATATACTGTAGTAATATACTAATATTGGCTTCAGAAGAAAGAAATTTCTGTGTAGAGTGAAGTGGTAATGGGAAACTTAGAAGTAAAATATACACCATATACAATATGGGTATAACATTCTCTCTTTTTGCTCCCAGTTTGCAGAGTTTCCTAGTGTAGCTTAAATATTATATATTGTTTGCATTTTTCATATAAAATTATACATATGGTAAATGTGTAATCTTTGTTGATTTATAAAAAGGTATATAAACAAGGTGACCGTTCAAGACCTCCAAACACGACACGTGTGGCACTTCCTCTGTGACTGCTGGCTGAGTGCTGACCATGGCGACGGCATGACTAAAAAAACTTTCAATGCTGCAAAGAACAACGAGATTGCCAGCTTCAGGTCAGAGTTGGACCACTTTACACTCCGACACGCTCTTAAGAAAGTCATGTTAATTGATTAATGTCATTTTGGCTTTTTGTTTTTCTCTGTCAGAAATATTTTCCATACCAGAACATCGACTGGCTTTAGGGATGAACACATCTGGGTGTCCATAGTGGATCCTCCCTCACGTAGTCCGTTCACACGTGCCCAGAGGGTGTCTTGCTGCATGAGTCTGCTCCTCTGCACCATGGCCATCAATATCGCCTTCTGGAACCTTCCTGCAGATCCGGCCTCGCCAGTAGTCTTTGGAATCGGTGATAACTGAGTCTTCAATTATTTTGGCAGTTTCTTAGCTTTGCAACCCGAAGAGCGAAGTTTCATTCAAAAGGGAAACCTACTCTCATGTTAATTTCATCATTGTTATCGTTGGTTGATAATAATTGTGTTATAGGCATCTGAAAAGGACTGATGAACATTCTACTTTTAGAAAAAGATGCCTATGATTCTTTAAAAACTGGTATCTAAAATATAAGGTCACTAACACAACAAACCCACAGTTTTGTAAGAAATGTACTATATTCATCATAAATAACTACCAAATATCTAAAATGTAATATGAGAGGTTTTCTTTGGGTTTTAAAAGTTTTGGATGAAAGTTCAAAAGGTCAATATGCGAGCTGGAGCAGAAGGTGTTATTAGAAACAATTAAGTGGCTGCTGGTTGTCTCTTGATATATTGTAGAAATCTGTGTGTATGTTTGAGATTTAACATTTTACACCTGGGCTACTTGTTAGCTAAAATGAAATAATACATACCGTGTAAATGGAATATTATCCTCTATGTTGTGCTATTCTAGCAAAATGGATTGATGTTAAAGGTTCAGTGTGTACGTTTTAGTGGTATCTAGTGGTGAGGGTTGCAAATTGAAACCAATGACGCACTCACTGCTCACCCCTCCCTTTGCAAGCATGTAGGAGAAACGCGCTCTGTAGAGCGGTTTGTCTGTTTGGGCTACTGTAGAAGAATGGTGGTGCAACATGACAACTTCTATTTGAGGGACCTGGGATGAACTTTGATAGAAATGGCTCAGTCTAATTTTAAAAAAAACCCATAATGGTTCATTATGTAAGGTCTACGTATACACTACTGAAAACATAGTTATGGATATTATATTGCATTTCAATAGATCCTCCTAATTATTACACACACACTGGACCTTTAAAGCAATAGCATGTAAGATGTGGTTTTCTGTGCAATTTGGCGCCCCTACCATTTCTGAAATAAGGACAGCTGTACACATCTATTTCAACAGTGGTTTCTGACATAGCCATTTACGCACTGAGATGTCTCCAAATTCCCTGAATCTTTTCCCAATATTATGTACTATTGATTCTGAAAAACCTAAATTCTCTGCAACCTTGCGTTGAGAAATCTTCCCTTTTAATCAGTTTAATTACTTTGTTTTTGCGTCCTACCGCCACTTTTTCACAAATAAAATCTATCCTCTCAACCCTCTAACCAAAAGTCCAGGAGGACAGAGGACATACAATGACACACAGAGAACTGTTAAAGCTCAGCATTTAGTAGAAAAATGCTCCACTTACCAAAACAATTGGAATATAAATTGGTACTCATTGCCTGGAGGTGGTGCAAGTAGATGCTTTTCTTGCCTTTAGCTGCCAAATGCTTCACAGTATTTACCAGCTAGTTTTAGTTTTAGATTTTTTACGAGACGGTTGAGTAGAGCCATTAAACCAATGTGCTGACTTCTCGGTGATTGGATGATCCTGGCTGGGCCTTATTTCAGTTGCTTCTCATCACGACAATGTGTCCTTGTTTTGTTTTTGGTTTTCCTCTCTCAAGGTTCATTGCAAATCACCTGGCAGGAGCTCATGGTTGGGATAGAGAGTGGTCTTCTCATGTTTCCAATCAACATCCTCATCATCACCATCTTCCGAAGCATCAAACCTCGTATAACTTCAAGATCTCTAAAAAGTGACTCTGAGGACAACTTGAAACCCCGCGCAGTTACCACACCAGCTATTCTGAAGGTGTGTTTTGCATTGTATAATCTCTATGGGCGTGAGTGTGTGTTCAGCGCTTGTTTGTGTGACTTGTTTTGTGCATTATACTTGCCTCAGCACTGACCCTGTAAGCCCAGAAAAACATTTTCCATTCAGTTTATGTTGCAGTTACTGTCAGTGTTCTGTGTGGATTTCTGCTGACCTTTTACCGTATAATATGTACCCTTACTTTTCTATGCATTTGATCAAAAAGTACATGTAGCATTTGGTATTTGTTGTGCATCCTATCTAGGATACAGAGGAGGTGATTTCGTTGGTGAGCAGAAGTGCGAGGAACAAGATGTCAGAGATTCCCAGGCTTGAGTCCACCGCTGACCTCTTCCCTGCCTTGGATAGGGTGCATGAGTTCATCCAGCTTATGCAAGGTATTTTAGTTTGTTTTTTTGCACAGAACAATAGCAAACATTGATTACCTCCTTTCAGCCTGACTCAATTTCTCTACGACTGTATTTCTGTTACTGTACAATCGAGGTAAAACATACACTACAACAAAACACACTCAAATAAATCTGCATTTACATATAAGGAGCTAAGGAATAAGGGCAGAAATGAAGCATGACAGTGTTGTTATTATGGCACAGATACATCCTGATGCAATAAAGGTTTAAAAAATAAGGCTGGGCGACATTGTATATCTTTGTTAAAAAGACCAAACCAGCAGAGTGCATCTTCCAACACTCTCCAACTTCCCTAACCTGTCTTTTGCCCTCAGAGAAATATAATTTATTTACTGTATTTAATTCTGTCAAAGGGGAGAGTGAGAGTGACCCCCACTGGGTGCACTGCAGCAAGTTCCTCCTAGCTGGTCTTTGTCACCTCATGATGTGCCTGGAGAAACTGGATGAAAAGAACTTCCCGAGTACACAAGAGTACCAACAGGCCCTCAACACCACCAACCTGCTGGTTCGCAAGGCTGAGATGGTCTTCACCAGCCACTTGGCCTACTGGTCAGCACTCCCGGCAACATACACACACAGAGACAAAAACATATTTTTAGAGTAGAAATGTCATTTAATTGGAACCTTTCCATTTTCTTGGCTCAGCCCACCTCCCGTGAGGAAGAAGAAGAAGTCGGGGGGCTGCTGGCTGCCCTGGTGGTGTGTCTTCCTGGGCTGGTTCCTGTTGCTGTCTATCAGTATAGTATCCACTTACTTCACCCTGTTATACGGCTTTGAGTACGGCAAAGAAAAGTCCATCAAGTGGGTCATGTCTCTGGGCCTCTCCCTCTTCCAAAGCATCTTTATACTGCAGCCTCTCAAGGTTGGTAAAAATAGGAAAACTTACTGAATCAAATTATTAATCTAGTTGCTTAATTCGGCATTTAGTCTAAAAACAGTATCCACTAGTTATAGGATAATATCCATACATTTAAGATGACTTGTTCGCTGAAGAATATTGCAATACCGTATTTAAAAGTCACTTACACAACATTTATCTAACATTTTCTGTGGATTGTTTTTGTTTACAGGTGATATGCCTCGCTGTATTTTTTGCCCTGCTGCTGAAACCTGTAGCTGTGGAGGAGAGTGAAGAAATTGAGCAAGTGCTGTTAGGTAAGAAAAATGTCATGTAGCCTATCTGTTACCAGAACATGTTTGAGTGCACAGGCTGTTAATAAAATACACTCACCTAAAGGATTATTAGGAACACCTGTTCAATTTCTCATTAATGCAATTATCTAATCAACCAATCACATGGCAGTTGCTTCAATGCATTTAGGGGTGTGGTCCTGGTCAAGACAATCTGAACTCCAAACTGAATGTCAGAATGGGAAAGAAAGGTGATTTAAGCAATTTTGAGCGTGGCATGGTTGTTGGTGCCAGACGGGCCGGTCTGAGTATTTCACAATCTGCTCAGTTACTGGGATTTTCACACACAACCATTTCTAGGGTTTACAAAGAATGGTGTGAAAAGGGAAAAACATCCAGTATGCGGCAGTCCTGTGGGCGAAAATGCCTTGTTGATGCTAGAGGTCAGAGGAGAATGGGCCGACTGATTCAAGCTGATAGAAGAGCAACTTTGACTGAAATAACCACTCGTTACAACCGAGGTATGCAGCAAAGCATGTGTGAAGCCACAACACGCACAACCTTGAGGCGGATGGGCTACAACAGCAGAAGACCCCACCGGGTACCACTCATCTCCACTACAAATAGGAAAAAGAGGCTACAATTTGCAAGTGCTCACCAAAATTGGACAGTTGAAGACTGGAAAAATGTTGTCTGGTCTGATGAGTCTCGATTTCTGTTGAGACATTCAGAATTTGGCGTAAACAGAATGAGAACATGGATCCATCATGCCTTGTTACCACTGTGCAGGCTGGTGGTGGTGGTGTAATGGTGTGGGGGATGTTTTCTTG
>NC_060169.1:15703500-15712273 GCF_021292245.1 Micropterus dolomieu
ATTTCTGTTGAGACATTCAGAATTTGGCGTAAACAGAATGAGAACATGGATCCATCATGCCTTGTTACCACTGTGCAGGCTGGTGGTGGTGGTGTAATGGGGTGGGGGATGTTTTCTTGGCACACTTTAGGCCCCTTAGTGCCAATTGCATCGTTTAAATGCCACGGCCTACCTGAGCATTGTTTCTGACCATGTCCATCCCTTTATGGCCACCATGTACCCATCCTCTGATGGCTACTTCCAGCAGGATAATGCACCATGTCACAAAGCTCGAATCATTTCAAATTGGTTTCTTGAACATGACAATGAGTTCACTGTACTAAAATGGCCCCCACAGTCACCAGATCTCAACCCAATAGAGCATCTTTGGGATGTGGTGGAACGGGAGCTTCGTGCCCTGGATGTGCATCCCACAAATCTCCATCAACTGCAAGATGCTATCCTATCAATATGGGCCAACATTTCTAAAGAATGCTTTCAGCACCTTGTTGAATCAATGCCACGTAGAATTAAGGCAGTTCTGAAGGCGAAAGGGGGTCAAACACAGTATTAGTATGGTGCTCCTAATAATCCTTTAGGTGAGTGTATTTTAAGGACTGTGCTCAAATGTCATGTCACCTCTTTATGAACAATGTTTCAAGCAATATGTAAACACTCTGAAGCTCTCTTTCCTTTGTCTTTAATACTTTTTAGTACTGCAATGTAAACAGCATGGTACCTTTTCACCAATCAATATTTTTACATTAACAATGGGTCAACACTGTAACTTTGTTTTGGTTCACTTTCATAGCACTTTCAGATGTGGCAGGCAGCTGTTTTTAAGCAAAAAAGCTCTAAAAAAGCTCTAAAAACCAACTGTACACTTCCTGTGCAGTACCAATGACAGAGCTGGTGACTAGCTGGTGAACATAGTGGAACATTTAGCAGCTAAAGAGCTAGATATTTCCCTCAGGAGCTGGTGGAGACACTTTGCTAACATGTTCACCATTTTCAGCTTAAAGGCGCCATATGTAGCTTTTTAATTTAACTGCACTAACGACAAGGAGTTCCCTAAAACAAAACAAAAAAACATGCTCCCAGCACAACACAGACTCCAACACAAACTCCATCACAAACTCCATGTGAGGATACAAACCAACAAAGTTTTATGTGTTGAAGCCAGTCAGGCCAAATGAAAATCAGTTTGAAGTCGCATCGGAAAGGCTTGAATCAGAGAGAGACCTATGCTTTGTTTTGAAACCGACAAAACTGAACCATAGTTTTCTTTCATCCTATTGGACAGGTAAACTAAACTGCAAAGCATGTGAATATATTGTGACATTGTGCTTTACAGTAGTTGACTCAAGTTAGATAACGTCAACGCTGACCAGTTGGTAACTGGTATCCGGTGCAGTTGTATAACTTTCCAAATTACCTCACGACCTATTACGATCCTGTGTGCCACCGTTTTTATGTCAAAGTGTTGATTTAACCAGCAAGATTACAAAGCTAACGTGGAGTGATTTGTTTACATTAGCCAGCTAACATTAGCACAGATCTGCTGCGGTTTGCTTTGTAATGTTCAGTTTAGATTTATTGTCGTTTTACCGATACTCAGGTAGACAGCTTCTGCACTGTCGCTGTTAACTTACGTGACCCACATAATAATAATGCAACATAATGGCACAGGACAACAACACAGTAGAAGCCCCATTCACTACAGTAATGTTACTTACAGCGGTAAACTGTCATAAAGTGTGGCAAAAATTTATAATATTCAGTCCAACTCACTAACCGTTTCATTATCATCCAATACATTTAGCTGTAAGATGCACAAATTTATTGGCAGGCAAGCTAAGTCAGATATTTCATGTCTAATTGAACTATATGCAGTCAATGTAACATAATTATGTCACAATTGATTAGTTCAACGTTAAGATGATAAACTATTACTGTAACGTTGCAGTGGGAGTTTGTGGGTTTCCAGCATGCTGTGTGTTCTCTGTTCTCTCTCCCGGTGTGTCGGATTTTGCTCGTTTGTGAGTTCCAGCATGTGAATGAGCACATACCAAGTTGCGATCTAAAACAAGCACGGCCAGTGGCCACAGAAAACTACATATAGCCCCTTTAAGGTGATATGTCAATATTGTGTTCACAGCTTGTTTCTGCTGCCCCCAAGTGGCCAGAAATTCTGTTTGTGCAGGTTGCAAATAAAGTCCCGCACACAGGCAAGAATTTGCCTGATGAAGGTCTAGCCCTGAAGTGTCACAAATAAATGTATTATTGCCAGTTAGACCAGTATGCGGGAATTTATTTGCAAATTTTGATTCACTTGTGCCTCTCCTACGTAACTGTCTCATGATATAGATATGCAAAGTATTTATCTGTACTGAGTTAATGCAGGTTAAAATCTTTTTTCAGAATTATAATAATAATTAAACAACAATATATCCCTAAAGGGCATAAGTCACTGGTTTCAGTTATTTTATTTGCATCAAAATAAAAGTTCTTTTAAGCTTTTCACTTGAAACAAAAACATCAGACAACTGAAATACTACAAACTAGCAAAAACATGAGTGGAAAGAACGGCCTTTTAGGATAATCCAAAGCAGGGATAAACAGCCTCTAAATTTCATTTATCACATGAATTGTTTAGTCCAAACTACCTATTCATAAAGCAGATAGAGGTATCCATTCCACATCCTTTCAGGTTGACTGCTGAGAGCTCTTATGTAATGATGCATATGAAACAGTAAAATATTTGCTTTGACAACTAAACTAGTGAGCCATTTAGTTTTCTCCTCCTCTCAAGTGACTTCTCTCTCTTAAGTGTATCAGTGCATCCTTCCTTCCATTACTGAGAAGTGAGGTACTGGGAGTCTTACTGCACTGTCTTCTCCGTTTAACAGCGCAACAACACAAGTGTAGTCTGTACTCTGGCAGGCACACACTGTGAGGAAGCTGCATTTACCGGGATAAGCGGTCTTATCCAATGGGCTGCAATCCATGACACCCTCGCTTCTTAAACACTCTTTTGCACTTACTGGAAGTAAGTTTACTTTCTGAATATAACAACTGCATAACACATTCTGGTGTTTTGTACGTGTACATTTCCAATGCCTGAGAAAGTTTTCTGAAATGGTGAGTCAGAGTAAATGGGTAATAAAAAAAACTATTTTCCTTGCATGTCAAAGTTGTTACTTTTTCAAGTAATTTACTATCCATGATATCCTGTATGTTTTTTGCATTAAAATGATATTTATTGTTGGCACAAATCATATACTATTAGCATCTTTGAAAATAGTCATATGGTCAGCGTTCAAAGACTCGAAACAGCTGCAGCGTACTGCTTTCAACGTGACATGACACATCATCACTTTTATGTAATTGCACATATGGGAGCTAATTTATAATTGATCACATTGTAAAACATGCTGACGGTGCATGTCATGACTTTTCATCATACATGCCTGCTAATATGTGATTCAGTATGTCCTCCATGAATGATTTATGTAGCAGATCTAACTACTGTCAAGTTTGTGCATTGGGTTTGGGGGATACAAGCGGGTCTGCGGGCACTTTAATGTCCTGTCTTAGACCTTCTGTGCTTTTATTTAATCATAAACGACAGATTTATTTATTGTTTTTATTTATTCATATTGTCTGTATTGTATGCGTGAACTTGAATAAACTGATCTCTATCAAAACCTTAATGTTTTTAATCTGTTAGTGACTTTTAACTGAAAGAGCTGCAAACATACAGTAGCTGATAAGTCTACATAAATATTTAAGATAAAAATTCAATTACAGCATCTACAATTTCCACAATATGATGACAGTGAATACTACTAATACAAAACTCATCATGCACCAAAAGCCATTATGATGACATAATATCATATTATGATTTCAATTGAAATTCCACAAGTGTAAGCTTTATTTTGTTACAAATTGTTTTTTTGCCTCCATGTCACTATTATGTTAAAAAAATGTCCCACACTTCCTCCTCTATACTGCATTACAAAATGGATATATAGAGATATTTAAAGAACAAAAATAAAGCAAACATGCCAAATCATTGGAGTAAAATGTGAAATCCCTCCTCACCACTCCTAATTCAACTTATTCAGTTTTTTTTCTTAACAACCTTTCAGATAAACCAAGCTTCAGCATTAGCAGTTGTACACTATTTACACTAAGTACCTTGCTGAATGGCCTAACTCAAAAATCTGTGTGTTTGTAAAAGTGGATATTTATTTGTCATTCAGCCAATATTACATTTGTCCATGTAGAGCAGATACATATGTTTGATGTTGTGGTAATCACATCAAAATTTGTATAAAATGCAATAATAAAAAAAAAGATTGCTCTCTAATTATTTATAATCACTACTGAAAAAGCAGTGTTCGACCTACTTCACTGACTTACATCACCGGCATTGGACAGGCCATATTTGATCTCACAAACGACACAGAAGATCAGTACAACGATCACGTATCCTCTCAACACTGGTGTGATAAGCCAACAACAAAGCTTGCTTGTGATTATTTCCATTGCAGAATGCCTCGTTTCAGTGGAATAAACTTTGAATACGCGTGAAAGAAACATTCAGCTTTGGCAGACAGCTCACACCACAAACTGTATCAGCAGCCCTCATTTTCTTGACTCCAGCAGCACAGCTTGACCCACATTCATGCCACAGTAATTCCAAACTAATAATGAAGAGTTTGTCAGTGCTTTTTTTTTCGCTCTTTATGTCAGTTTGCTGTCATGTTTTTAGGAGCCTGGAGAAATCATATTACATGAAGAAAAGGGACTGAATCTGTCAGGGTCACTGGACCACAAATTCAGATACCCTGGCCATGAATTGTGATGTAACCAGGGCATATTTAAAAATCAAACCATGCACTTATATTTTAAACATCTTTGATGACATCTGGCTCTTATTCCTACAAAGGTTGAATGCACTTATTGTAAAGAGTCAGTCAAATGCATGTCATGTAAACAGATGCAATTTATTTTATTCAACAAAGCTAGCTTTAAAGAACAGTTGACCTATATAGCTTATAATGTCCTAATCAGTCTCACAGAAAGCAACGTCTTCAGCACACACTAGGTTTGAGTACTGAAACCAGAATTATATGGTGGATTATGTAAAATGGACTCTCTTCTCAGTTGTTACATGTCTGACATGTAACCTTTCTGCTGCTGATCTTGGGTTTGGTTTGGTATCTGAAGTATTAATAGCTGGGTTCTTAAAAATATCTTAATCCCAGATTCACTTTATTCACTAGGTTCAGTAAGAATAAGACCTCCAGCACACAAAAACACACAAAACCAGTGACTTAGAGAAATTAATATGAAAATATATTTATAAAAGGTCTAATGTTCAGTATAATTTCTCTGGTACACTTCCCCTTTTCCTTAACTCTTCTTAAAACCCCAAAAGAATTCCACTTGACTGAAAAATATCAAGTCAGATATACCATGGGAATAAAATTATAATGTACAACCAAAGAAACACACGTTAATGACAAATAAATGTTGAATAGAATAGTGTCATGTGTAAAGTAAAATGAAATAGCCTCTGTTCAACCTAAATTGGTTCAGTTATTAGTTAACAGTCCCCAAAGAAGACTACATCAAATGAGTAGACTCTCATCCTCTTATTCTAGTGGATATTATTTCTAAAATTCTCATCTTCAAATGCCACATTTCGCATTGCACAATGAGCTCAACAAACTCACCAGAACTGCAGATCTCTCTCAGCTTATGAGCGAAATTCGACTGTCTCTGAAAGTATCGTCAGATATTAGGATGCGAGCAGGTAAGGTCTCAGTATCATGAAGGACCATCAAGACAGAAGTATTATGATCCATGAAGGTGAACAGATTACCCTGAAATAACATACATGAAACTTCAATGACACACATTGTACTTCATCTGTAAAGGTTTTGTAGGTTACCGCCACTCAAGCGCTTCCTCTTTCGGTGTAATTCTTTACCTTTCCACTGAGGACCCCTGCTGGTTACCATTTGACATTACAGCATTGCAAAGAACAAGTGTTGTCAACATTAAGAGCAAATAGTGTAAAAATCTCACTAGTTTCCAGTTCCAAATAATCGTTTATTAAATTGTTATTTTAGTATACAGTGGAAAAAAATCCTGTTTTTGCAACATGACACCATGGTGTCTCAAGGTTTATGCATGAAAGAACAGTCCAACATAGAAAAGACAGTGAGCAGATCACAGTTCTGTAGTGTTAATCTCTCTACTTTTTCCAAAACACGTAAAACCTAATAATATTCTCTGTCTACCAGCTGGAAAGATTTTCAAAGTGCTTTCCAGAGATTGCTGAATATTTTTTAAAGGCCACCATCCATCTGCAAATTTTAACCAAACAGGTTTCAGAGAATTGTTTGAGTAAAGCAAATAAAGAAAAGTGTAATCTAATCAACTGACACTCAATGCAGTCAGCAGGCTCCCAGTCTTGATGGGTAACAAAAATGCAAAATCCTGGTACAGACTGGCACAGCCTCTGATGAGAGATGGGGTCTAAGGCAAATGCAGTGGTGCACATACAGCATAAAACATGCACACACGATCACAGAGGACAACACAAACTTTTTACCTCTGAGGTCAATTTTTACATCTAATCAATCAAATTAAGTTCTTGTATGACTGCTTTTGTCTGCACACATTTTGCTTGAAAATGAAGTACTTCAATGAAAAGAAAGTGCAACTATTTGTTAAAACTGACATTCAAAAGGGCAAAAAAAACCCCAACCTTAGATGCTGTATATAAAACAAATTTTCAAATATTGATGACACTCCCTACTACCAAACTCTTTTTGCTGTACAGATCAATCATTCGTGTAAATAGCTCTATCATTGTAGATGTATTATTTTACAGATTTCCATACACTGTTGTATTAATTAACCCCACCACCCCTGTAACGTGTGTGTCACCATGCACTTTTCCTGGAGGGCTCACACACACACACACACACTTTCCCCCCCCGGTATAAATAAACCATGACATGTGAGGAGTGTTTTAAAATGTCCCTTCCACAGTGACAAAACATGACTGCGCAAGATACTGAAAATATGGCTTCTATCTGTCCCAATACCTTCAGGCAAAAGAAATTGTCGGGTATTGAGAGCCTCGCCTCGGAAACAACCTGTAGCCTGTGTTGTCAGATCCACACCAAACTGGGCGGCCAGTTCGACTTGTTAGACAGGTCTGAGACAGGACTGTGTGACACAGAGGGGAAGATTGGAGCGAAACAGCGTGTGCAAAATGGAATCAAGGCATGTACTGTTAATGTTGGTCAAACCGAAACCCCCCCGAGAAAAACAACATTTAAAATCTAAATTTGATTATACAGTACATCACTCAGACAAATGGGAAAAGTTAAAAGCCGGCGTGACCTTAAATGAGAGAACAGGGGTCAACACCTGCATGCTTGTACGTAAGAATTTATATAATGTGTAGCATAGAAAGAAATTAAAATGTGGCACTCAATGGTACTACCAACTGAAATTAGTTTTCTGTGAGTAACCACAGCCTCAGTACGCTGGTCCTATGTATATAAATGAGGTAAGAATACATGTTAAATATCTATCTAAGATTACGTCACCGTGGGAGGGGGAGGAAAACTATTCAAATCTGATTGGGAGCCTTGAGAATTTTCCATTTCCTGTTCTGAGTTGCGTAGGTGACGACACAGGTCTGTGTATGTATATCGGTGTGTGTGTGTGTGTGTGTGTGTGTGTGTGTGTGTGTGTGTGTGTGTGTGTGTGTGTGTGTGTGTGTGTGTGTGTGTGTGTGTGTGTGTGTGTGTGTCTCTCTAGACCAGGGACATAGCAATTAAGTCTTCTTTTTCAGCTCCTCAAATCGCCGTGTTAAATCGTCAAAGTCGATGTCATCCGAGGTGCTGGTGTTTCCGCCGAAGGAGGACGTGGGGAGTGTGTCAGGAACAGAGGGGAGTTCTGGGAGAGTGTTGTTGTTGAATAGCTGAGACGAAGGCCCAGGAGCTGGAGAGTAATATATGGTATTGAATTTAATTTACAGTGGGTACGGAAAGTATTCAGACCCCTTTAAATTTTTCACTCTTTGTTTCATTGCAGCCATTTTCCAAAAATCAAAAAAAGTTCATTTTATTTCTCAGTAATGTACACTCAGCACCCCATCTTGACAGAAAAAAACAGAAATGTAGAAATTTTTGCAAATTTATTAAAAAAGAAAAACTGAAATATCACATATCACAATATCAGACCCTTTGCTCAGTATTTAGTAGAAGCACCCTTTTGATCTAATACAGCCATGAGTCGTTTTGGGAAAGATGCAACAAGTTTTTCACATCTGGATTTGGGTATCCTCTGCCATTCCTCCTTGCAGATCCTCTCCAGTTCTGTCAGGTTGGATGGTAAACGTTGGTGGACAGCCATTTTCAGGTCTCTCCAGAGATGCTCAATTGGGTTTAAGTCAGGGCTCTGGCTGGGCCATTCAAGAACAGCCACGGAGTTGTTGTGAAGCCACTCCTTCGTTATTTTAGCGGTGCGCTTAGGGTCATTGTCTTGTTGGAAGGTAAACCTTCGGCCCAGTCTGAGGTCCAGAGCACTCTGGAAAAGGTTTTCGTCCATGATATCCCTGTACTTGGCCGCATTCATCTTTCCCTCGATTGCAACCAGTCGTCCTGTCCCTGCAGCTGAAAAACACCCCCACAGCATGATGCTGCCACCACCATGCTTCACTGTTGAGACTGTATTGGACAGGTGATGAGCAGTGCCT
>NC_060169.1:15712373-15721847 GCF_021292245.1 Micropterus dolomieu
GCAGAAATTTTTTTGTAACCTTGGCCAGATCTGTGCCTTGCCACAATTCTGTCTCTGAGCTCTTCAGGCAGTTCCTTTGACCTCATGATTCTCATTTGCTCTGACATGCACTGTGAGCTGTAAGGTCTTATATAGACAGGTGTGTGGCTTTCCTAATCAAGTCCAATCAGTATAATCAAACACAGCTGGACTCAAATGAAGGCGTAGAACCATCTCAAGGATGATCAGAAGAAATAGACAGCACCTGAGTTAAATATGAGTGTCACGGCAAAGGGTCTGAATACTTATGACCATGTGATATTTCAGTTTTTCTTTTTTAATAAATTTGCAAAAATTTCTACATTTCTGTTTTTTTCTGTCAAGATGGGGTTCTGAGTGTACATTACTGAGAAATAAAATGAACTTTGATTTTTGGAAAATGGCTGCAATGAAACAAAGAGTGAAAAATTTAAAGGGGTCTGAATACTTTCCGTACCCACTGTATACAGCAGCATTTACAACAGCAAACAAAATAACGGTGGTGAGTTTCCCCACAGTCAGTGGGAAATAACAGCTTTGTGTGTGATGACAAATATGTAAAACAGCACATAATGCAAAGTCAGAAAGAAGAAATACTCAAAACATTTAATTAAATAGAAATGGTCAAATGCTGTTCTTATATGAAAGACCTTGGGGATTAATTTTAATATTTCAAGAATAAATCAAGTGATATCCAATCATTTTCTTAGACTGACAGTGTATTTTTCACTGCCACAGAATCACATTGTTGTACAAAAACTATTATACACATCTGTGGACTGGGTGACATGTGCCTTTGTTATAATGAACAAAAGGCACTGTAGTTTATTTTGAATAAACACCACGGACACTGTCCTGCTGCAGTAAAAACTCACCAATAGCTAAAAACAGTGCCCACATCATAAAATATATATATTATTTAGCTTTCGAAAATGAAACTATGTATCTGTGACCGGTTTTCAGAGATTGCCATCTTCAGAAGGAACGAAAGGGCTTGGGGTTAAGTGCCACAGACAAAGTAGAGAAGTTGGAAAGCACTCAGAGACAGGCTAATGCACTGTTGGTTTTGGTGTTTTAATGGGCTTTGTTGACGATAACAAAAATATAGCATAACCTCAACTACTGGCAGAACTCACCTATGGCCTGGGAAGGAACAGAAGGTTTGTCAGTTAGGTCATCAATCTGAAACACACAGAAAATGTGTAATGGATCATGTCTTCAAATTGAAATAAATTAATATTATGTGTGTTAGCACTGAGAAAGAATGAATTATGTTCAACGACAGAAGTAAAAACAAAAAATAAATAAAAAGGGAAAACTTCAGGGTTTTTTTTTTTGAGAAACCATCACCTTAGTGTGAGACTTTAGAACTAAGCTAGCCTAAACTCTCTCTAAAATGCACTTAACACTCTCGTCTGTTCATGTCAGTTAGTTGTTACACTATTAGCACTTCATGCTACCTATGTCCATGCAGATGAAGCAGAATCTAGGCCTACTCTAAGAAACATTGTAAAAAAGTAGAGGACAGGCAAAACTGCAAGCAAGCTGAATGAAGTGCTCTTCCCTGAGTGGTGCCCTGTCCTGTCCGTCTGTCCATCTGTGAGAACAGGAAGGGCGCGGGGATGGGAGGGTTCAGTCACTTACAGACTCATATGTGGGGGGAGAAGTGGGCAGCTGAGGGGGCGGCCCTCCACCCATGTGGGGCTGAAAGCTGTTGTAGGTTCCAATGGGAGCATTATACGGTTCCTAGAAGAAATCAACAGTCAGGTACAAGTCTGAACGTCTGTAAATGCATATTTCTCTTTTCTGTCAAGCCAAGATAAGTAAGGATAACAAAGTACAATTGTTTTGGACCATACATTAAATTTTGGGTGCAACGATCACTGTTAAAACTACATCTTTCTCACTTTGCCACATGGTCATGTCATCACAATAATCCGCAATGGCCCTGACGGACTTCAATAGTTTAAATGGGCCAAAGTGTCAATTTGTCTTCAGAATATAATGTAGACTGGCACCAAGCCTTCCGGTTTTTAAATCACGACTTAAAACACATTTTTATTCCTTGGCTTTTAATCTGGCATGAGAACTGTATGTTGTATTTGTCTGGTGGTGTATTTTCTCTATTTTTTGTTTCATGTCAATGTACAGCACTTTGGTCAACCTGGTTGTTTTAAATGTGCTTTAGAAATAAAGTTTGACTGATGTCCAGTCGGCCGACTCTTCCAGATATTTGGCATGCTAGATATCTGGCAGACGATGTGATGCGTCATTGAGTGGTTCACACAGAACGCCTGGTGACCGCCGACTGATTTACCCCCGATCCCAGCCTGACGGTCGCCGAGCGGCAAATCGTGCTAAAAAACATGTAGTGTAAACTAGGCTTTAGTGAGACAATGAGTTGTATTTGCGATTTTGGGTGAACTGTACCTTTAAAGCTAGTCAGAAGAATGGCCAAAACATACATGATCATCTTTGCTGTTGTGAATTATAAATAAGTTTTAAATCCATAGAGTACTGTGTTTTTTAGGATTTAATCATCATCAAGATAATACCGTCCATCCTAAGCATTTTGGCAAAAGGTAACTGCTCTCCATGATGGTTAGTCGATATGACAATGTATTTTATACATGTAACATTGGGACTGAAGCCTTCATCCATGTCATCTACTATTGCACTCTAAGGTTTCCTATAACCAAATGTATAACTCACAACAAAATCATTAAGAAAAGGGTCTTTAAAAGAAATCACTTACGGCTCCGTTGGGGGGTGGATAGTTGAACGCTGTAGGCATAGGCATGGGCATAGGCATAGGCATGGGCATGGCAGGAGCAGTGAAACCTCCACCACCCCCCCCTCCTCCTCCTCTAGGTTTCTTGTCCATGTCCACGTCAATCAGGTCTGCCTCCTCTCCAGGACACACCTCAGGCTGTCCGGAGAAAGGAGTGGATGAGTGGTTAAATAAACAAATTGCATGACATCATCCTTCTTAGAGAGCGATAACAGATTTTTTTAAGGCTCACCCGGACCATGGCGTCAGGTTCATACGGCACATTATAGTTCTTGGCGATCTCTATCAGGTAGCGCTCCACCAAGATCTTGGGAGGGGCCTCCACACTCAGTTTGTGCATCAGCTATAAACAAATCAGAGATGTGATTAGAAGCTGCTAAAAGTTAGGCAAACATGCATTCTTGAACCGACTTGTGGGCAGTCAGTGGAAAAAAATGCCTACCCTATCGTTGACTGTGCCAATCTGGTTTGTCCTGCACAGCTTGCCGTACTCCTTGCTATATTTTGCACATAGCTGGTCAGATACCTGAAAGAGCATTTAGAGATAAGACTGTCAAGACTGTTCTAAATGGGAATAAATAGAAAGAACTTGTTCAATATAGTTGGCAATGCGGCAAACATTATGTTCCATCTAGACAGTACTTACAGTTTTTAGTTCAGACACCTCTGACTGTAGACGAGGTGCTGCCCATATGAGGGTGGACACTGCCTCCTGTAAACCTGGGTCCAGTTCCCTAATTGCGGAAACCGAAAAGGGGGTTAACAAGAAAGACCACACACCAGTATGTTCAATAAAAGTGGTATTAGTGCACGTTTGGCTAAGTTACTCACTTCATGGACTGAATGAGGCCAAAGCGAGTCAGCAGCAGGTCACAGTAAAGCTCCAGGATCTCCATGGCTTCCACCAGGTAGTCTTCTCTGATAATGTGCTCCACACGGATCCGTGCCCGTTCATCCTTCCCTGATGACAGGTAATCTGCAATCTCCTTTCTTGCCTTTTGAGCAAGCTCAGCTTCAATTTAAATGTGTGAATTGGAGTGAGAAAGGGAACTGTCATTACTGGGAGAAACAGAAAACATTTGTCTTGCAAGTAGGTCAACTCTACCAGAGTGTGAATTTATCCAGCCCAGGACTTACTTTTCTTTTTCTCAAGGAGTTTGAGTCGGTTGATGACCAGCCGGAGGTTAACTCTTAGCCTCTCTGCTTTGAATCCTCCTCCCAGCATGACTATAGACTATCTGTATTTAACAGGGAGGAGATGAGAGTAGCAGAACCACTCGGGAACATACAACCAAAACCGACCTACAGAGTCCAGCTAACGTCGCCCTCACCTCTCAGCCAGTGAGTCACTGAATCATGTGAGCATGACCAACCCATCACAACAGAATGACTCCGCAGATTTACTCCAAACAAATACCACACACGCGAAAACATTAAATTAGCCTGCTATCGTAAACTGCGTTAGCATTAAACGTTTAACAGTTCAAAACAGTTAGCCTGACGGACAGCTAACGCGGCTACGTAATGTTAAGCCATGCTACTATAAACCTTACCATCTTATCGATTTTCTTTCTCCTTTTTCCCATCAATTTACTTAACAATACTATTACACCCACATTCAAAAAGCAAATTGTGTCTGCGTTAACCAAACCCGTCAGCTAACTGTTAGCCTCCGCTTTGCTAGCAATAGCAGTCTCCTACGTTAAGTTACCTAGCTCTCGCTCAACGCTAGCTAAAATCAAAACAAACAGATTAAACACTCTCGAATAGTTTGTAGAATTGGACAACATTAAAGCGACAAACATTTGATAAAGCGATACTGACTTACCTGTAAGTATTAGTCAACCGTACACACCAACTTATTTGGGTTTCTGTCTGTCTTCCGTCGCCTGGTTCACTTCCGCAATTATCTTTAGTGACGTCATATGAGTGGGCGGGGTCTACATTCTTCGTGTCAAAAGGAGTCAACCAAAAGTGTGATCCTTATACAGCCTACTGAATTACTGTATTTTGTATTAACACACACAAACACAACTGTTTTATTTCCTTATCTAATGAAATGTACGAAATTAATTGTCCTTATGTACTTTATATATAGCTTTGGCAATTATTGTTAAGGACCTTGAGCACCGCCCGTTTTTTTTCCTGGAGAGAAAGGGCTTTTTTAGTTATCGTGTGTGTGTGTGTGTGTGTGCGCACGCACCAATACTAATGAAGACCATGGTGTTTAAATTTACCCAGATACAAATTCAAAAAATGCACTGTGGAATGTTTGGGGTGTGTACGTGCACGTGTATAAATAACTATGTACTACACTTAATATGTTGTGTGTAGCATGAACGAACTACAAAATCCGTTTCGTTATGCAGCCTTGTGCTGTATAATGGCTAATAAACTACCTTGTACTTATCTCTGTGTGAACTTATTTTATTTTTTTATTGAAATCTGTTGAGTATGAAATAATTGTGTGTGAGGGAATTAAAATAAATTGGTAAGGAAGTCAGAGTTGTGTTAATATATTTATCATTTTGTTTAAAGAAAATATTTTTTAAATAAATAATCATGAGAAGTGCCCTTTTTTTCACTTGAGCTACTGCCCCCCCAAATGTCTGTGTACATCCCTGGCTCTTAAATACAAAACAGAGGTAGTACTTTACCTTTACCCTGATTTGGGCCCATCCGTATAATTGTGCTTGATACAATAAATGCATTTTACTGACTAGCTTACTTTACCTCAGTAATGGGAGACTTTATACTTTTATACTTCTTTGATTTCCATAAGCTGAAAGCCATAATCATTAAGATTTAGCTGTATTGAATCTAGTTCTGACAAATCTAGACAGTGTCACAGAAAAAATTTTTATTTCCACAATATTCTAATTTTCTGAGCAGCACCTGTAAATGTTGCTTGAGTAATGCCTTGTGGTATGTGTTTATTCTATTAGGGATGTGACAACTTGTTCCATTCCTGACCTGTACTAGATTAAGGTCTTTCAAAACCTAAAATCACTTGATTTCAGGTGATCTCAATTCTGTATTTTCGATGTTCAAGTTGTAAGTCATATTTTAAGTTTTGCTAATACACACAGAGTATCGAAGATTGTTAGCTTGAGACGTCTGTGGTAATGATCTGATTTACGTTTTCTCCTATTACGTGCCAACCTTTTTCCTATACAGTCTATGATCCCAACAAGACAAAACAAATGTGTATGCGAACCCGTTATTGTCTCTTTTAGGATTTTCTAATGAGGAAAATACTTTTCGTGTAATGAACAACTGTGGATCTTCACACAGGCATTGAGCATTCATTTTTAGACAAAGGAAAGTACTCTGATCTTTTCATGTGAATGAACATTATTAAAGTTGAAAATGCTGTAGTTATTGCCAAACACAAATCTGGGCACTTGATTTATTTGAATGAAAATGGAAACACTTAACAGGGACTTTCAGATTTAATATATTGCAGCTTTCTCATAAAAAAAGAATCTGTACAATAAAAAGTTGATCTTCCACGACAAACTATCACAGTTATTATAACTTGAGTTTGCTGACAGAAACCTCTTTGCGTTTCTTCTTTGTTGAAGATGGGTCTTTTGCAGTTTTGATCTGGCTTTTGACCTGGTCCTGCAGCTGAGAGAAGAAGGCTTGAGAGGACCGCAGAGCCTTGTCCTTTCCCTCGTCCTGGAACAGAGGAACACCGTGAATCACCTCAGGAACAGACAGTATTATCTAAGAAGTAATGTAATGGTTATTTGGCATTGGTTCAATTGCCTGCTCTAACCAGTTCTTCTTCTTTTGTTGATTCAGTCAGGGGTGGTAGAAGTTCTCAGAAACGTTACTCAAGTAAAAGTACTAATACTTTAAAGTAAAAGTACTCTTTTACAAGTAAAAGTACAAGTACCCCTTACCTCTACCACTTAAGTACAGCACTTACTTTCCACCACTGGATTTAATCTGCCAAGTTTATCATCATCATCATCTAAATAAAATCAACAGTTTGGGATTTGGTCCACTTAACTATTTGGGGCACAGTCAGTGTTCATATCATCAGAGCTGTCTGTCTCTTTTTACTTAAAATGTGTGAACAGGCTAATACCAATTTCCTACTCTGACATGCGTGACAACCACTGGGGCTGAATGCATACTGAACTGAGCAATGAGAGATAGAACATGGGAGAAAACACTCACCTTGAGTATCGTGGCTTTGCCTCCTTTTGTGAGTTTCTTCAGATTTTCTGTGACTTCAGCCTTTGAGGGCTTTTTGTGCTCACCAGTTGTACAGGCCTCTTTAAGTTTCTGCCTCTTTTCCTTCTCCTTGATCTTCAGACGCTTCACCATCTTTTTGTGGCGTCTCTCACGCTTCTTGTCTGTTGACGTCTTCTCAGTATCACCCAGAATATCTCCTGCTTTGCTCTTCTCCTTTGGTTACAGAGGGGTATTATTAGACAACACTGTGTAACTAAATATACCAAGATCTAAATCAATGTTTGAAAAAGGATTGATGACGAACCTTGATTTCTTCTGGTGCGAGCAGCGTAGCATCACTAGCGCTGACTGGAGCCACCTCCTCCATTGTAATAGATGGCAAGTTAGACACCACTTTGACCTCAGGAACAGGCTGTGGACAAAGGGCAACATGAATGCGCTCATCAATAACTGCGCTGGCTTGCTAACATATTACAGTACATTATTTTCTCAAGGATATGTTCAAATTATCAGTTAACAGTTTATTTCATTTTCATGCAACAGCTCTATTTACAGACGTGTTCTGTAAATCTATCTCGCTAACCAGAGTTAGATCAGTAAAAAAAAAAACCTGCGCAGATTTTTGCTAAAAAAAGCTTGGGATTTCTGGTGCCAACTTCTACATCTTTCAGAATTTTTCAAAAGGGCAGTCAATCTCAAACTTTCAGTCAAAACTTACTGGTTTTGGTGTGAAGTGGAAGTTAGAGAGAGCATCCAACTTTAGGAAGAGTGTGTCCATAAGCTTTTGAATTTCTACATGGGCTGGGTTCTCCTTCTCCTCCTCCGTCTTTTGCTGAAATAAGAAAGAAATTAAAAAAAATTGGATGCAGCACAGGTTCATATGTGTTGGAGTAGCAGTGTAAATGAGATAGAACTCAAACCTGAGTCTGCTTGAGGTATTCTTGCTCATAGATTTCTGCTAGACTCTGCTTGCTCTTCTCATGGTCCAACGTTAACCTCTTCTTGTACTCAAACACGTCCTCTTTGGGTTTTTCTTTGCGGATCACATCATCAAATGCCTTACAGAAACACAAGTCAAAGAAACTGGGTTATAATCAGGTGAACAAAAAACACCATATATTTTTTCAGACAATTATTGTCACTAACCTGATCTTTAATTCTCTGTTTGATGATGTCTTCAAGCTGTAGTGTGGTTTCCTCTGTGATAGCAGGGGCTAAAAGAGCAAAGGTAAAATATTGTTGACTGATTTGAACTAGCTCATCATTTTAGTATTCTTTATCAAACAACATAACCCTGGTGAGAATAATGGCAAAACATCTAAATACAAGAACAACACACAGAAGAGGAGACACTCACCCATCCTGGATGCCTGCTCAAACTCCACATCTTCCTCCAGCATGCTGTTCTCTGGACGAGTCTGTGCTGTCACCTCTCCGGACAACTGCCAGGGCTTCGCTGCTAGAGCAGCTTTTTCCAACTCATCGATCTTCTCTGACATCTTCAGGTTAGAACAATAGGACATCGCTATTAGCAGATATTTCAGACCACAATCAGCCCTTCTCTAGGTACCGGTAATCTGATGGTAATTAAATATGTCGGCCTCATGTCTGAAAAAGTGCCCTGGTCATTTTGATGTGAAATTCAAGACAGCAATCTTACTAGGTCGAACCATTTTCATATCACTTTCAAAACAGCACAAGTCCGAACTGAATGCTGTCAGATTAACAAAGGCTGCAGCAGCAAGAGGGTAAACATGTAGAGAGAGAAAAATATCTTGCATTGCCCTCCAAGACCAGCGTAATTTATTATCTTAATCATCACCCCTTATGCGTATCAGTTTATTAAACTAGGGAACATTGTGAAAGAGCCAATTTGAAATTCTTGAAATATCAGATCAATCTGTAAAAACAATTCTCCCCTCATTGCGTGACTTGGGCAAAAGAGGTTAAAAAACCCTCAACCAACCACTGTAATAATCTGACAAATACAGTGGGGGAAATAAGTATTTGACCCCTTGCTGATTTTGCAGGTTTGCCCACTTACAAAGAATGCAACGATCTATAATTTTAATCATATGTACATTCTAACAGTGAAAGACAGAATCCCAAAGAAAATTCCAGAAAATCACATGAATTTATTAAAATTGATAACCATCTGATGAGGAAAAACAAGTATTTGACCCCCTGGACAAACAGCATGTTAATATTTTGTAGAAAAGCCATTATTGGCCAGCACAGATGTCAAACGGTTTTTATAGTTGGTGACAAGGTTTGTGCACATTTCGGCAGGGATGTTGGCCCACTCCTCCCTGCAGACAGCCTCCAAATCATTCAGGTTCCGAGGTTGTCGCCTGGCAACTCGAATTTTAAGCTCCCTCCAAAGATTTTCAATTGGATTCAGGTCTGGAGACTGGCTAGGCCACTCCAGAACCTTGATGTGCTTCTTCTTCAGCCACTCT
>NC_060169.1:15721947-15739804 GCF_021292245.1 Micropterus dolomieu
TGCACCGACAGTTGATCTTTTCTCTCCAAGTTGCTTTCCGATTCTCTTGTAGCCCATCCCAGCCTTGTGCAGATCAACAATCTTGTCCCTGATGTCCGTAGAAAGCTCTTTGGTCTTGCCCATGGTGGTGATGTTGGATGCTGGTTGTTTGGGTGTTGACAGGTGTCTTTTATACAGGTAACGAGGTGAGGCAGGTGTATTTGATGTAGATAATTGGTTGGGATTGGGGCTGTGTCTTAAAGAAAGACTAACTGGCTTGTAGGAGCCAGAATACTTGCTGTTTGGTAGGGGGTCATATACTTGTTTTTCCTCATCAGATGGTCATCAATTTTTATAAATTCATATGATGTGATTTTCTGGAGTTTTCTTTGGGATTCTGTCTTTCACTGTTAGAATGTACATATGATTAAAATTGTAGATTGTTGCATTCTTTGTAAGTGGGCAAACCTGCAAAATCAGCAAGGGGTCAAATACTTTTTTCCCCCACTGTACACTTTCGTCATGTTTTCTAACAGCATGTACACAAACCGGTCATTAAACAAAAGGACCAAATAAACATCCTGTCAATAGCATTTGTGCAGTCAGAGAGTATAAAGAAGGCAACAAAGTTCGTAATGATGTTAAATGATGAAACCGATGTGAAAATGTATCAGTGGATTCACTGTAGGAAGTATCCCTCTCCCTCCTGATGGTCTTTAAATACAGCTTCAATCGCAAAATTCATTTCAAAAATCAGTGCAACCTGAAGGAGAACAGAAAACATTCTTCTTCCTTCAGATCACATTTTTACCTCACTGCTCTGTCTTTCTCTCCCTCCCTCTCTCGCTCCTCCCTCTCCTGCACTAGGTGCCAAATCTTGCATGAGCACAAGGCTTCTTCTGTAACTGTAATGTCCGAATGAAGCCGCAAGGAACATTAAAGTACAACTCACCTATGTCTAAATGAAAACAAGACGAGGGCTGTTTTTTTTGTTGTTTTTTTGTTGTTGTTGTTGTTTTTTTTTTTTTTACAGAGAGCTAAGCTTGGTCTGAACTAGGGCTGAAACAATTCATCGATTAAATCGATTACTAAAATGCATTGACGCAAATTCTTTGCATCGAGGCTTCGTTTAATCCATATAACTATATAGCACACTGTTTCGCACGGACATTTATTCGCGCTTGCGCTGTGTGAACACGACATGGTTATGATGGCGCTGTTTGCAAAGTGGAGGGAGAGAGAGAAAATAGCGAGGGACAAAGAAGAAAGTGTCTAAAGTGTGGGATTATTTCAAGCTAAAAGAAAACAGTCATGAGTTAACTGGGTGTCGGGGAGCTGCACCTTAGTACAACTTGTATAGCACTCGGGTGATGTTTGTGTTTGTAATGCAGCTGTCTGGTTGTTGGTCTGATGTTTGCTGTATGACACACTATGAAGTTTTGAAAGGACCAATAAATATCTATCATCTATCAACTTACACAGCTGATACCGTTACCGGCGGGGCGCAGCCGGCGCCAAGCAAAAGTACTTCTTAAACGAAGCATCGATGAAATAATCTATAGAAACTTCGAGTACTAAAATCATCGTTAGCTGCAGCCCTAGTCTGAACACAGCCATAGTCACATATGCTGATGAAGCAGCTAAAGCTGCGTATCAAACTTCAAAGCTTATATAAGTGCTGGCAGAAATGTGGCGCACAGACTACCGAAAAAAAGTCAATTTGGCATTAAATACCTGGTCAGATTAGTCATCTCCCTTGTACTCACTGATTACATATTCAGCAGTGAAGCATTACTTTTGCATTTTATTTATAGTTCTGGTACACCTGCTTCATTAATGCGTTCGTTAATGCATGATTCAACACAGGCGCATTAGACAAGTTTGGCTTATGTTGTTAAAACAGAAAAGGGGGTTTTGTAATACTTCATATTTCTCAGTGTGAAGAATAAAGTATTGCTGCCTAACAAACTAACAAAAACAAAAACTCACCCACTTATTTTGACATATGTTGCACCACATTTAAGCCACACATACTGGAAAAGAAAATTAGCAAAGCCCGTTTACCTTTTCTTGCCGTTTCTCAAATGACGACTTTGATTCAGACTTAGCCGTTTTTCCTCCAAAAATGTCCTCCATGTCCTCTCCCTCGCTGTCCTCGTCCCCGGAGAAGTTAAAGGTCACTTTCTTACGAGATGGTTTGGAGTCTTCGTCCCTGGAAAAGGTCGACACAAACATGCTGGAATCAACAACACTCAACCAAGCGTTCTTCCCCCACGCATAATTATCTGCATTACATAACTTTAATCACACTTACTCATCGTCACCCTCCTCTTCACCATCATAATCATCTTCCTCGTCATCTATTTCTTCTTCACCTTCTTCCTGGCTTTCATCCTCGCCATCTGACTGGTCATCTGCTTTAGCTGGCTCACTATCCACAGCATCAAAGAAGTCCTTGTACTTGAGATTCCTGGAGCTCTTTACCTGTCAATATAAACAAGAATTTCCTGTATTCTGTACCATGAGGACATAAAGAATAATAAATAGTTGAGAATATGAAATCAAATACATACAGTGTTTTTCTTTTGCTTTTTTGTGGAAATAATTTGATCTAGGTCGAGATTATCGTCCTCATCCGAGGGCAGGTCTTGAAAATAGTCTACGTCGTCTTTGTCCTCATCCTCCTTTCCCTCTCGCTTATCCATATCATCAAGAAACGACTCCATCTCAGACAGTTTGAAGAACTTATCATCAACCTCAGAGGGAACCACCTTTGTTTTGGAGCCTTTCCTACCCATCTCCTTCTTCTGTTTCTCTCGCTTCTCTAGGGCATCCACATCAAAATCTAAATCAGAGTCCTCATCTGTGAATTCCCCATCCTCAGCCTCCACAGCCATTTTCTGGGCAGAGTGTCTGGGCAGTTCTTTCACGTCTTCTTTTTCATCAGACTCTACTTCTTCCTCATTGCTATCCTCTTCCTCCTCTTCTACCAGCAATGTTAATGTCTCATCTGATAAAGCCTCATCAGCTGCATTTTTAAAGTGTCTCAGCACAGCATTGTTCTGCAGCTCCAGCTCCTGCCAGATCTGCTCCTCATCAAAGTTTTCCACCACCAGCTGAGCCAGCGGGCTGCCTTTACATTCTGCGGGCTCCTGAGCTTTGTGGAGGTCATACAGGGTCTTAGTGAGAGAGGTAAAGTCAGCTGCCACATCATCTTGAAGGCTGAAAAGGTGGAAAAACATGATCAATATGGCAAGTCTGGAGTTTGTTTTTTTTATCCCCAAAAGACACCCATAAAGTTGGGTGCAGGTCTGTGGTTTGCAATCTTCAATACTACGGTACGGTTGGTAAAGTACTCAACACAATAATGTAATGTATTACATTCATCTGTGATACACTACCTACTGTTAGCATTAGCCATTGGAGGTATGGAATTAGTTCTTATGAAGTATTATGTCCTTTTCTATTACAATTTTGTATTTGTAAGATTTATTTAAAAGACAATTTCTGGTTGTTTTTTTTCCCCAGGGGCAAATGGTTCATTGCAGAGTTGGCCACCTCACCTGAAATTAAGAAGATATCTGCAAACATCATAAAAAATGAATATACATAACAATAAAATTCAAGATAAAAGGAGTTGCAAAAAAGGAGTTTAATGAGTATGTGGAAACCTTTGTCTTCTAAGTATATTACATTATTATTATTATTATTATTATAAGAGATGAGATGCTCAACAAACTTTCTGGCTAAAACCCTAACTTAACACAGGCCGACCAGATATGAGTTTATATCAGTACATCTTTCATTATTTTGGACATTTTAACCCCCAAAACTATTTTGCTTTCTGACAGTTCTGTATTTTTACTAGGGGTTTAAATCTATTTGAGTTCAGGAACTTATCCATTTTGCACTGTGTACTAAAGAGCCCCATCCAGCATTACACTCATTAAGTCTGAGTTACCTATAAGGGTTTTCTGACACTAGATAAACTTCAATAGAGCAGTGGATAAATAAAGAACATAACTCAGGTCCTGCACCTTCAAAACGCATTTTGCCATGTAAGTGCGGCTTCTCTTTGGTTACCGTTACATTTTGATGTATCACAGCAGCTGGTTGTCTTGCAATATATAATGTATCACAATCTCATTGTCCTTATTACGTGCAGTTTTTGATGGTATTGTCCTGAACAGATGCATGCTCCTAGTTGAGTTTTCTGTAATGTTGTGGTCCTCACTGGTAATGAACACATGGGATAACTGGGTTCCGTTTAAAGACATGTAGTAGCCTACTATTACATTGACATAGAATAGTTACTGCAAAACAGCGACTTGGTAAAAAAAAAAAAAAACATCCTCCCAAACTATCCTTAAAGTAACCAACAGGCTGACAGATAGCTGCCCAAACACGATGCTAACGCTTGATGCAGTTTTAGCTTTAGCTAACGGTGAGCTAGTTGAACCTTTTCTCTTTTTCTGTTGCGTCAACGACGCTGCAACAACATTAAACAGATTTTTCAACAGCACACCCGTACAGACAGCAAATACTTGCCTCAGAAAATTCTCTGGCTGTGCGGTGTTGGCATTTATTTTCTTCACACACTCCTCCAGCACGCTCCACACATCTCCACTAGCCATGGTTGTCCCCCACATGCCTGACCGTCTGGTGTCGCAGGTAAACAGACTCACTGAGAAACTCTTCCGCCCGCCGCCGTTTTGGTTCCGAGACACGAACATGGCGTCCGCCGTGCTGAAGGTTGCAGGTTTGTTTGTGTCAATAATTTTCGAAATAACGAAGTCATGCTTTTCTGTGCTGTGTTCTGTAATCGCAAATATCAGTATGATTGTTCTCTGATTTATTGAAGAACATTAGCTGCGTTACACTAACTTACTATCATGACATCATCATGGGCTAGTCTTGTTCTTGTTGCAGCGTTTGGGTAACTTGTGTAAAAAAGAGACTGGATTTCCTTTATCTTAAGGCATGCAAAGATTTTTCTGTATATAGTTAAATGCATTTCTGTCTTGATCACAGTCCAGTAAAGTCTTATATTCACCAATGTACAGATGTTTTCTTCAACTCAGATGTGAAATGACTCAACTTATCTCATGGAGACCCAGAAACAGACATTTTTATGAATGCCATACCTGCTTTTCCATAATGGAGTATGTGTGTTGTAACCTGCTGTGTGTGTATCAGTCATTAAACTCAAACCATGCAGCCAAACATTGTTCAAACCCACAGACCTCTATTTTAAAATGTAGTGGAGATTCAAAAGTCCCCTAAGCCGCTTTTCGGCCAAAAGTAACAAAAGTACCATAAGATACCAAAATCTTTGAACCTGAATTTGGTGGAAAGTGTGATACGCGATGTAAATTACATCTAAAATATTTCTAGTTATTCATTTGATGAACATATTGTGGAATAAGAAGATTTTTTCAACCTTGAAGCTACTTGACGAGAAAACAGCATATAAAAACGTTTAGGACTAAAGTTCCAACAAAACAGCTTCAGCTAATCTCATTATATTTCAATCTATTTATTCAGTGGCAGGCCTTTCCAGATGTTCTCCTCTCACACTCCTGAGGGCACATTCAACGACAGCACCCCTCCATCAGGGTGTTCCAGAATCGCTGTGGAAGCTGGGGAGGCTGAACCACATTGCCATTGCTGTCCCTGACATGGGGAAGGCCACAGTTCTGTATCGGGACGTGCTGGGGGCCACAGTGAGTGACAAGGTGCCCCTGCCCGAGCACGGCGTCTACACTGTGTTTGTGGAGCTTGGCAACACTAAACTGGAGCTGCTCCATCCCCTGGGGGAGAAGAGCCCGATCGCTGGCTTCTTACAGAAGAATAAATCTGGAGGGATGCACCACATTTGTATTGAGGTGAGACAGCATTAATAGCATGCCATAGGGATTACACCCAGTAGACGCTTTTTAGGTACACCAAGTCATTATTTTGTATGACCCACTTTAACCCCCAGATAAGCTTGGAACAGAACTTTCTCACAGCAAACATTGTTATTTGACATAGCTGAATTTGCACAGGTGTAACTAATGACAGTATTATGTGTGGTAGTAAGCCAGCATACACCATAGGCTTTTTCGAAGCAGACATTTTGACCTGTCATTCTTGGAAAAGCAAAGGTATTACATTATTGATGGCTCTGTTCTAGTTAAGTATCCCGCAGTAAGCTGAGACAGAGTGAGCCAGCATGCACAATACGGTACCAGGACCAAACTGAAGCAGATAAATAGAATTCAGCCACCATTCATTTTATTATTTACACCAGTGCTTTTCCTATTGTGACATGTCAGTATGAATTTTGTCTGATGAAAGTCTGAGGAAACAAAACCTGTTGTGTTGATACACTGAGTTCAAGTGATGGACAGTGTGCAGGATTTTTGGTTGGCTTTTTAAGCCATGAGTTTTTGATGTCACTAAGACTTTATGGTGCGCAAGAATTTTTTGAAATGACTACTGTGAAAATGTCTTTTGTGAACACGGCCAACCCCAGAGCCCTGATGACACCTGCGTGGAATGCATCCATTATTCATTCATTATTCATTACACCTGTGTTTGATAAGTCAAAATGTTGGCCATGGTCTAATGTTAACGTTAAATGGCGTATTTGTGCAAAAAAACATCCTTTCCATTACATCCTAGAGGTGCTCCTTTGGGTCTGGAGCCTGAATTCCAGCTTTTACTAGTGATGTGCGATACCACTTAATTCCTATAGGATCCAATACCAAGTAATACCCAGGCTGGTATTGCTGATACCAATACCAATACTTTTTACATATTTTATTACCATTTTAATGTGACCTGCCCCCTCCCGTTTCTGTATTTATGAGAGAAATAAGGAGTAGGCTGTAGCCTTACCAATTCAAAATAATAGCTGCATAATGACAAGACATCAAACTACTGTCAAATTCTTATTCTTAATAAATTATAATAAAAATATCCTGCTCAGAACTGCCGCTTCATAACAGCATCTTATTATTGTGACAGACTTAATCTCAGATGTTTAGCGAAGTTTGCGGTGTTGCCGAAGTTTTTCACTGTCTTTGCACACACATCACACAGAGCAACATTATTACCTTTACAGCTAAAATTCAGCCAGACCTGGCTGTTTTTACAGTCAGCCAGAGTCAGTATTCAATCGCGGGAAATGTAAAGAGCTGCAGCGGCTCACTTCAAAGAAGGTCCGTCACAGAGCCGTAGCGCAAGCATGACTTTGACAGGCGGAACGAAAAGTAGTTCCTATCAACAGAGTATGATTAGACCATCCTGGTGACAGTAAGATACTTATAACAAAACACACACTCACTCCAAATGACTGAGTTTAGATATCTATCCTTTTATATGAGTATCGATCCTAGAGCAGGAAACGTTGGTTTCAGAAATATCGGTACTGTAGGTTCGATCCGCACATCACTAGCTTTTACCTCTTAGTAGAAGACTTACGGTCTTTTACATTTACATTACGTACGTACATTACAGAGATGTATACTGTTATATTACATGGGTTGTCCACCAGAGCGCACTGGTAAGTTGTTTTGGGGAACAACGAAGTGTCCCATTCAGTATTACATGTGTAAAACAAATGTAAACATTTTTGGTTTTATGTGTTTATGTCAAAACTCTAGTAATAGTCAGTCTGTAATTTGTTCCATGTCAGTTAAACACAGTCTATTTTTGCATTTCATACTTGTGCATTTAAAGATGATCAGTACAATAGTGTGTGTCAGACTAACCGAAGTTAGACGAATAATTCCTCTTGGTTGCAGGTAGACGACATTAACGCTGCAATAGCTGACCTGAAAGCAAAGAACATCAGAACGCTGTCAGCAGAGCCCCGGATAGGAGCTCACGGGAAACCAGTGATGTTCCTTCATCCTAAAGACTGTGATGGTGTGCTGGTGGAGCTTGAAGAAGCGTGAACACCTCAGTCAGACAGGGATTGTGGGAGCTGTTAATTCCCTTTAATATGTTCCACAGTCGGTTTTGATAATCGCAATGAGAACAAATATTGATTTTGTAATATTGTTCTTAATAGCACTTACGTTTTGATCTTCTCATTTCAAAAGGTGCCTCAAAGTTGTTCTTCCAGTCCTGTTTCAGTGCTGTTCCTGATTTTTCTGTTTTGTTGGGAATAGATTATGTGGTGTGGTGTGTTTTGGCGGTTTGTTTAATTTCAGTAAATGTTCAGTGAATGTCCATTTGCATTTGAGTCAGCAACTATCCTAATGTTAGTAGAATTACTATTTTTTAACCATAACATGACATGTGATCCAGTTTATTTGCACATGGTCTACAACTCCTAAAGTTTTAATTTCACTATATACATAGAGATGGAGACTCCAAAATGAAGAGAAAAATATGACATTTTTGGATATTAATGCATTTTTAACAGGTACAGGCCAAGTTTCCAAATTGGATGGCATACTTTCTCACACAGACAAAGGAATAAAATATTAAAACCCAAATAGGAAACATACTTAAGTTCAGAGCATGTTAAGGACTGTAGTTGCCCAAAATTCCAGTATTTGTGTGTAATGCAGGACATCCACTCAGAGTCTAGATACAAATTCTTGGCACGCAGCATACACACTGCATATAAAAACTTGTCCAACACTTTTAATTTTTTTATTAGTGGCATTTGTTATTAGATCACCACCCCAGGAAAGGACACTAGTAGAACAACAGATACCAACAGCCTGTATCAATAAACAATTGTGATTATAAAACAAGGGGAACTCATGGTGGTGCAGGTGTACTTTCAAACATTTGTTTCCGAGCTGGAAGTCCCCCGATTACTTGGCTTTAATAAGCCCTATAGATGGTCCAAAAAATTCAACATAAATAACTTGAGAAATGATTTTAACAGTGTATGACATACTCTGACACAGAGCGTAGACCCGTGGCACTTGTTTTGAGACATGAACAGCAGATGATCATAATTAGTTTCACGCAAAGCTGTTTACATTGTATCGCTGGTGTGTATTTTCTAGAGTCTGCAGGCTCTGAGGAAAACGGTAATTATGTTCCTCACACTCTGATAAACATTGTGATTATTTTCTTGACTGCCAATCTTTGGAGTCTCCTTCAACTACCAACACTTAGCCCCCATTAGTTCATTAATACATTTGCAATAGCCAGATCTCCAGGAACGTTTAACTTGCAAAGACAGAAAAACAGATCCTACAATAAAGGTTTAGAGGGGTTCTAACATTTCTCTGTCTATTATTGGGACTTTGAGCGCACAGTTCCGTTTTCTCTGGTAATGGAAGTGAAACCACTCAATACTATAATTACCTTTTTTTGTCAGTGGGGGTGTTATGCCATTTTTCCAGATGTGAAGCTCAATTAAACCATTCAAATGGTGCATTGGTTTCAACATTTGGTCAACACTAAAAACAAAACAAACAAAAAAAAAAAACACAACTGATCAGAATCCAGGGGGTTTGTTTTATTTGGTTTCATTAACAGCTCCTGACAAAGCACAGCAAATACATAGTAATGACACAGGCATAGCTGACAGCAGAGCAGTGCAAGATACAAGAGTGGGCTTTGAATGTACCACCTCACAGCTCTGGGGATGGGGGAACTAATGGAACAGAAATGGTAAAATCGAGTAACATAAGATGTTTAAATGACTAGCCAGTATCATGCAGATTGCTTCATATTTTGAAGACAAAGCAAGATACAAATATATATAGAAAGCGTTTGCAAATGTGATCTGGATGGATTTAGCTGCTTTCTTTGCCCAGGGTATGCTTGTCAAACAGGTACTCGGCCAGGCCATTCTGAGGAGCTCCCATGCGGCGCAGGTTGGTTACCCAGTCTGACAGCTCTTTGATGGATTTCACCTGCTCGTCCAGGTAGTGTGTCTCAATGAAGTCACACAGCTGGAAGAAAGACAAAAAACAGCATTAGAGCTGACACACACACACCCCCCGAAAGACACTCGTGATGATTCTATTCTGACGATATTATCAATGTTAGTGTTGTTTTGCAGCCTTCAGTGAGTTATAGCTTTGTCAAATCCACTGGTTTCAAAAGAAACTGAATATTGATCTGCTGCATAGTACATTTGATTCAAATGTTTTTATATCTTGCAAAAAACTGAAAAGGAAATGTGCAGAATTTGCAGCTCATTGCAATGATCTCTCAAGTCCAGATGTACAACCAATGTGTATGTTTTAAATGCTTCAGTATTTTTAAAATTCTGTAACTGGCTTATATTACAGGCATGCAAGGGGTGGTACCTAGATTACTTGATGGATACTTGACACTTATTTCAATTTTGAGAATTTGGGATAGGTGTCCTCTTAAACTAAAATGTGACATGGATGGAGAAACTATTTCACGGCGCTCTGGTGTGCAGTGGTCAAGCAATGATTTAATACTCACATGTGGGTCATTGTGATCAGAGCTGACTTTGTGCAAGTCCAGCAGGGACTGGTTCACAGTCTTCTCGAGCTGCAGGGCGCATTCAAGGGCCTCGATACCACTGCCCCACTCATCCCTCTCTGGCTTCTGCAATTCAAAAAAAAAAAACCACCACACCACACACACGTCAGGGGAACAGCGAGATACTTAATGACAGGTAAGAGGCCAACGACCTGACCCACACGGCGAGCTTTCTGATTAGTAGCTTGCGGTTTAACGTTAAAACGGTGTTGTGTTTGTGTGTAAGTGAAAGATAAGTGGCACAGTACACTCACGCCCTCGGTATCTTTACGTTGCCCTCCCAACATGGGCCGTAAGATAGCCCAGAACAAGAAATCTCACACCCAAGTTAAAAACACACAAAACAAAAAAAACTCATACCTTGACATCTTGTAGGAAAATCCTTCCTCCCCTCTGGTTCTGCAGTTTCATTAGTTTCTCAGCGTGCTCGCGCTCCTCGTGTGACTGACTACGGAAGAACTTGGCAAAGTTGTGCAATGCCTGGTCATCCCGGTCAAAGTAGTATGACTGTGGAGGAAAGAGGAATGCTGGTGTTATCAAAACTATCCATTTCCTTAACGTGAAAAAGCAAGTTGAAAAAAGTAATTAAAATGTCGTATAATGAAAGCCCATAGAGGGATGGCAAAACTTTCATAAACATCTAAAAGAATTTAATTATTTATATTTAATATAAACCTGCTAATGTTTAAAAAGTAAGTTTAACAAACATAAAGGTATATAAACTGTTTTATTTACACAGCTGTGTGTGCGATGAATGGGTGAACGCTGTGCTTAGGGCGAAGTGTTTTAAGGGCAGGCGATGTACTCTCTGCCCTTTCTCTGTATATAATCTCAAAAGGAACTTCAACCTTTGTTTTACAGCTTGACCACACAATATTCTTTTCACCTCAAACACGTGATATCAAAATGACACCTGAAAACTCACTCACATGTTTAATGAAAATGGAAGCTCTGACTGTGGCTATTATTTATTAAAAGGCGGTGTGCTGCCGAATGGCCCTAATCCAAACTTCCCACATGCTTTTTCATCCATCTGAAAGATGTCGGCACACTGGGCACACTTGGGAGGATACACACCATATAAGCCTACTAAGCACAACAGTTACATAAACACAATACAGACTAATTTAAATAATTACTTCTCAATAATAACAGTTAATATGACAACTGTTCCTCTTACGCTAATCACTTCTATCTGTATTATCAGCAGTTCTACTCTGGGTTTCCCAGTCATCGCTATTTTATTGTCTGAACACTTTTCTCTATCTACCTATTGGACTCACCATAGACAGGTAGACGTAGGAGGCATACAGCTCCATGTTGATCTGCCTGTTAATTGCAGCCTCGCAATCTTGGTGGAAGTTCTGTCTCACCTGGGAACTCATGGTTCTGAAACACAGCACACAAAAGTCTTACTGGACAAACAAACATGTCTCAATATAATCCAACTCATGTGTGTGTTTAACATAAGACATGACTGATATAAGTCTACAGTTAAAACTAGAGTAAGAGTTATTTATCAAGAAAAAATAGTCAAATAATAATCAAAAAAAAAATAGCACGTGGTCCGAGCTTCTTAAATTTGAGGTTTTGCTACTTTCCTCTGTTTAATCTCACAATACTGGACTATTTTAACAACTGAACAATTTATTGCTCTGAATTAGTACATTTAAATTAGATATCAAAACTAGAGAACACCCCGGATAAGCGGTTGAGATGGATGGATTTAACTAGAGAACAATTTACATATGTCTAACACTTGTCCCACATTAGAATTAGTTGGTTAATGATAAATTATAAAACACTGGTTCTGTTGCAGAGCCTCTGTAGCTGTGAAGCAATATTCAGACCTGAACAAAATATTTAGTTAAGCCTGTTAGCATGCAACTCGATGGGCCCTGCCCTTATTTGATAATGCGCAAAACCTAATTATTACTCTGTATCACTGGGTTTGGCACAGCGACCTTTTGTTATGTAATGCTAATTCTTGTGAACGAAGTAAAAGCTAACAAAGGACAAAATCATTTTAACTTTACAGCTGGGTTGTTTTACCAGCTCTAACATTATAATGTTAAGTTGACGTTACCGCCTCGTCAAACACTGCTAAAATATACAAAAGTTAAATCACAGTAATGTTTTGTTTGTCTGAACAAATGTTGTTGCGTGGCATACCTGGCACTGGGGAGATCACGCAGAGGTTAGAGAGCCAACTGCGCGAAGGCCACACTGCCGTCGGAACAACAAGCACCTTTGCTACTAGAGGTTTTACTCATTAAGCTAGTTAGTCGTCGGTGTAACGTTAGATACATCACCGACAAGCAAAAGGTACTCGTGAGAAGCTTAGAGATTAATTCTTACCAAATCTCAGTGAAGGATCTTCTTCTGAGGACGTCGAGGAGCTTTGAGTGGCTTGCGTTGGTTAGCAAAACAGTTAGCTGGCAAGCTAAATGTTTGTTAGGATACCTTAGCTAAACGTTCGCTGCTGTTTTAAAGTAATAAAAGGCTGAAGTTATCGATGGTAGACTGAGTGATGAAAGCGATTATTCTCGTCGTGTGTGGGAATTGAAGACAGCTGAAAGGTTGCCGTTCAAGCACTGTTGAAGCAGGTAACCTTCACCGTCCGTTGAAGAAAGGAGAACTGTGCGTTTCTGCCTGAACCCCGACAGATAAACAGATGGTGTGGACCGTTACGTCAATGACCGGAATAGGGCGGGGCCTTAGAGGGAGGGACATGTTACTATTATTTTTTTGTCGTTTCTATAAACTTTATCGCTTCTATACAACATACAGCCAAACAGTATAGGTACAAAATGGAGAGAAAGAATGGGGAATGTAAAAATAATAAGAAAATATGAAAAATACACAAAAAAAGGAAAAGAAAAAAAGCTGGGGTTATAAATCGAAAGCGCACATTTTCTTGTTTTGGTGAATATATAATTAAATTTTTCTTAAGTGTGTTACAGTGTATATTGGTTTGGCATTAGTAAGTTTACATTTCTGGATATAATACTTTGCAAAAATGATTTAAAGATTAATTAAACAGTGTCTTTACGATGATATTCATGATGTGTAAAACCAAAAATGTTTATACAGTACTCCAAAATCACAGTAAATATTATCAATTACAAATCTACATGCATCTTTCCACAGTTTCTTGGTGTAAGTACAATGCCAGAATAAATGGGCTATAGTTTCTTCATGAAGATCACAGAGGGAGCACATACTGTCAATATCTTTTTCTTCACAAGAAAGGATTTTACATGGTAGAAACGACACAAAATCTTAAATGAAATTTCCCTGACTTTATTCATCAACATATATTTGCATGAAAGAGTCCACACTTCCTTCCAGCATATATCTTGAACATAAAAGTTCCAAAAAGCATAAGCAGTTGGCACTGCTGGAAAGTTCTTTTGAAACAAAGTGTGAATATTTTTATTGCTTTTGGAGACCGTACAGTTAAAACAAAATTTGTCCTATCAAAGTTTCTGCAGGCTCAAGAGAGGAGGGAGGGACGTGTTCTCTTTATACATCTCTTATCCATGACATGTAGGTCAAGGAACTTCGTGGAGGCTTTACCCTGAGCTTCTTCTTACAATGGCATATTGTTGCCGTCAACTGTTTGTTTTCAGTTCCAGTTATTTTTTAAACACAGTCCAATACTGTGCAATTCAGCTGTTCCCAGGTCTTTGAACAGCTTTCCTCTTTGAAGTGAGTAATTCTTAAAGTGGATGAGGATGTGCCTTTACTGTCTCTGAGCCTCCACACTCAACATTTGTCATCCGGGTGTTTCCCAATCAGAGCCAGCCCACTCCTGAACCCACAATACCCTAACTTCAACTTAATTATGACCTATTTACTTAGTAGGTAAAATTGAGGAAATTTTCCTTTTGCTTTTTCTACTATTTTCTGTAATGTAAACTAACCTTTTGTATCAAAATATCACGTATTTAGTTTTTGTCTATGGATAATTTGAAGGCCCAATCATGGTTCCACTCAACCACCTAACCCAGAGTGCTTTGAATGTGGGCGAAAACATAGGTCAGGCACCACCATCCGCAAATGATAAATACCAAATTCTTTTCCCACTCTACTAAATATTCCATTGACTAAAACATTATAAATAACAGGGCTAATAACACTCCCCAGGGAGGTTGCATTCTCCACCTCAAATTGCTCAGATAACTCACTTCCAACCCTCACCTGTACTGACCTATTATATAAAAAGTTCTTAATCCAGATTCTTCCTCATCATATAGTGCGATCAATAACCCTTCCTTCCATAGCATGTTGTACACTTTTTCAAGAAAGACTACCCTACTGCTTCTACTAGCTTTCTTGATATCAATGTGCTCAATATGAATAAAGCTGCTGTTCCATTCAGGTATTTATTTTAGTCAGGCTTTTGTGTACTTGGATATTTTTCTTCTGTGCTACTTTACGTTCTTTTCACCACACTTCATCAGAATCAGAATCAAAAGGAGCTTTATTGCCCAGTTGTGTTTTACACAAATAAGGAATTTGCTTTGGTGGTAAGGTGCTACACGTCGACAAACATACAGTTGACATAAATAAATGTAGAAATATATAAATAAGGAATAGACAAATGCAAGTTATACAAGAATAATAAAAGAATAGAGAAAAATAATACAACTATTTGCAGAGAAGGAACAATGTGGCAGATATTTACATGTGCATTACTCCGGTTTGTGTTGTGCAGACGTACTGCAACGGAAGACAATATTGTGTACATAAATCAGACATAAATATATAAATTGACAAAATATTAAAATACTGAACAACAGCAATTAACAGTTAACAACAAATAGGTGCGATGTGCCAGGTTTGTGCATGATACGATATTATATTGCTCTATATTTCCGGAAAATGTATCATACTTTGGACTCCACAAGATTTATTTACCAGCTAAAACAGATAATTATCAATTTAACTATACCACAGTATATGAAGCAGCTAAATCAGGTCCATTTTGTCCAGCTATGACATTAACATGCTGCTTACATTCTAATGATCTAATCAATTAAAATAGGCTAACACACCGATAGCAGCCTTATCTTTCATTAACCACCCATTAGAAAAATATTACATGATAAAGAAACACAAGAAGTTTAATATACAAAAGGTTTCACATAAGTAACAACTAGAATTTGAAAATATTGCAGTGCCCCCACTCCCATGATGGATAAACTAGCTCACTTGTTTTGGCAGGATATTTGGGATTAGAGGCATTAGAGTGTCAGAAAGGGATCATGTTCATTTATATAGCCCAAAATCAAGTTTATACCACAGCAATCTCTATAGCATACAACACCGTCCATCCTCAGACCTTCAACTCGATAAAACTCACATAAAGCTATCGTCTACTGACTCAGCTTTAAACACATGACATGACTCAGCTCTGTGTTTTTTTCAGTGACAGCATTAGCAAACCTAAAAAGTTGGGGATTAAGTAACAAGTAATAAGTCACACAACAGGACATGACTAATTGGCATATTGAGACGCACTGTATTAGTTACCATGATAAAAGTTCACTGTTCACTGTGTGGCAGTTGGTTTATGGTAGTTTTATTAATTGTAATTTTGTTATATCCTTAAACTAAGCATTACATCAACTGACATAAAAAGGGCTGTTAGATGGCTCCCGCTGTATTACCTGATTTTAGGCCCTGTCTTAGCATTTGAGCAAGAGTGTGGGTTTAGGATTCAGAGATATATTTGACTATATCGGTAAGAAAAAACAGGTCTTTCTCTGCTTTCAACAGGTTGCAGTACCATCTGTAAGGCCATAATTGGGTTTACAGCCTGTCAGTGTTAGCTTAGAAGCAAGGATTTGTATACAGTGTGTTGATTAAAAGCATGCCTGAGAGGTGCAAGTGCTGTTCTACAACAAAAATAAATGTAACCTATCTTAGATTGTTGGATTAGAGCATTATCTTGCATGGTAATGAGTAAGAGTATACAATTAAGTGCGATTTTAGTAATACATAAATAATAGTAGTTACAGTTACAGTGGAAGAAAACACCCTGCACATGGACCACAAGTGTAAAATATGGTAAAAGGTCTGTGTTGCTATGATGATCCAAGCAACGTGTGCACATGACGTTTGAGGCAAAATGGTGACCTCAGCAAATCTTAGTCAATTCATTTCAATTCAAATTAGCTTTATTGACATGAAAGTGTAACAACAATATTGCCAAAGCATCATACTACATAACAACAATCAACCCCATGCATTTCATTAAACAAGAATTTAAAGTGTAAAGTAATCAAAGCGTATGTGTGTTTGTGTTAAAAAATATATTAAAAATAAAACAAATAAATATAACAGTAAGCCTGTGTGTTAAAAAAAAATAAAAAATATACTAAAATTAAAAGAAATAAATAAAACATTAAGCGTGTGTGTGTTAAAAAAAAATATATATAAAAATAAAATAATTAAATAAAACAGTAAGCGTGTGTTTAATATATATATATTTGTTGGTTATGATTAGTGGCTTGAATGTTCTGATTAGTTGGGACAGCAGTTTCGTAATGAGCCCTCATGTTTGTCCACTTCAGCATTCTTAGTTTTTCACAGCAAAACTTAAGTCTGCTTATATTGTATAATATAATCCATTAGACATCCTGAATACATCTTCATTTTATAAAGCTAATAAGATACTTGCAAGTTAAATGGAAGTAGGTACATAAAAGGCTTACCCTGGGACTAAAATGGTTGTAGTGTCGACAACCTTTACGAGTATTTGTCTTAACAGGATAAGTTGCCACGACCCGCTACATCTCATTTTACTACAGAAGCATGAAGTTTCGATTTTTCCTTATGGAAACGCTCACCGGCAGAGCAATTTCGCTCGCAGGGCGTTAATAATGAAACCTATTATTTCCTCTCCATAAATCATCACTGTTGTCTGTAGTTCGAGGAGAGTTTGTTTGTTTGCAGCGTAGCTGACGTCATTTATCACGAGCTCACTGTGGCGGACGTAGAAAGGACTACGTGCAGCTGTAAGCGTGCCACCTGCACCTGTGGGCCGGTGTATTCAAACTATAGCAGTAAATATTGCAGGTGACATAACCACTCTGGTGTATGGAGTAACGTCTACCCCTCATGGACAATTCTAAATGTTTTGAACAATGCCCGACATGAAGGGCCTCAGGTGTCGAAGTCTCCTTTACTCTTATGTACGGCGCAAAATTCAACAGCGCCATCTGCTGATCGTTGGGCTCCATTACATGATTCAATAACTAGCTGCATGCTCTAAAAGTCCAATTAATTGGGAATTTTAAGATAATCGAGATCAGTGGATGATTGCACTCAAAAGGAAGATTAACAAAAAATGTCTGCGTTCCCTCTTGTGAGTTGTGGGAAGGTAGTGAAAAAG